>NC_038242.2:14169232-14177936 GCF_000004515.6 Glycine max | reverse complement strand
TAGAGTGCTAGTGCACCAAACCCCCGACAATGGGTGAACTAACCTTTCATTGTCATGAGAAGCCTTACAAGAGAAGAAAACACAAATTGGAAGAAGAAGAAATGATTCACAAGTCAAAACTAGCCTAAGCTCCGTAAATTCGTGTTTTTCATTGTGTCCTAGAATGATCCTCCTCAATCCCAATAGAATGTCTTTTTATATTGGGCTTAGGGCCTTTGTCTTGTCACTTCAGAGTACGGTCTAGCCGTTGGACGAGTTCTTTAACAATTGAATTCTTAAATTTCTTTTCCTCCCTCAGTGGCCTTTACTCGTTGGTCGAGCTTGTACTTGTCGATCGAGCTTGTACTCGTTGGGCGAGTTCATCAGATGACTTGGTGCTTCTCCTTCATTCAAGTAGAAAGGATTAAAATTTTATGTACAATCTACGATTCTATAAAACTTTATTTCCTAACTAATTTGAGGCTAAACTAAGGAAAAATTCAGGAAAAGAAGATAATTATTTTGTTATTTGTAATTCAAATAAAAGTATGCACAACAATTATCATCTACCTTAGTTGCGGTCTCTTTGGGGGTTGTTCGAAGTGAAATCTTGAGGGTGCATGGTGGTTTAATGATTTCGTCATTAAAAATATGATTAAATTAAAATGTATAAGTGGGGAATAATTCTCATCTTACAAGCTAGTTTTATAGGATTGAGTTAGGTCTAAAGTTACATTCTAAGATGATATTAAAACGTATCCTAATTTCATTGATGAATCACCTACATTTGACACGCTCCATGTTGGAAGTCTTGGGTGTGAGGGGGAGTGATGGAAAAGTTATCTGAATTGTAAACACCCTTTAGTCTGCCTTAGTTACAAACTCTTTTGGGTTGCCTAAAGTACAACCTTGAGGATGATGATTTATTTTTAAATTAAATAAAATATGATTAAAAAAATTATAATAATAAGTGACGAGGAATTCTAATTTTACAAGTCAATTTTGTAGGATTGAATTTGATTCAAATTTATATTCTAAGAAAGTAAACCTAAATTAAAAATCCACCAACACTCAATACTAAAAAAAAATCTCCATCACTCTGAGTTTTCAATATTACACCAATAGATATGCCCGAGTAATTCATTACTCTTATTCAATTATTTTTTATTATAAATTCTCTTATTTTTTTATATAATTATTTTGATTTTAATTTGTAAATAATAAAAAGTTCAACCATAAATAAATTGTACAAACATATTATTTACAAGGTAAAATACATATTTTTTTTTATAAAAAAAGGTGTGCATTTAATCAAATGTGACTATTTTATAATGGATGTTGTAATAGGCAGGAGTTTCCGTTTTACAGATTTTCTTACCTTTTCTTGGGTTTGGTGTTGTCCCCCAAGTGTTTTGTACTGTTTTGCTATTATATTTATATATTCGCAGGTTTATTGGACATAGGATCTTCAGGGTTGGGAGTGCCAGCATAGCTGGAATGCCTTTTAATCTTGCCCCTTCCATAAAAATAAAAATAAAAATGGATGTTGTAACATGTTAATAACTTCCATATCCGTAATTAGTTCTAATATAATTTTAAAGAGATTTTTTAAAGAAATTTTACAATATTTTTCTAAAAAAAAAACATTAGTGGTGATTCCATATTCTTCAATCCTCCCAAGATATCCCTTTTCTTCTAAGACGTTACTAGGCATAATATCTACGTAAGAGCAACATTTCCAATAGGACAAGAAAGGGTGATAGTTGGAAACTTACGAGGGAGATGTGTTTGCGTAACAGATCTTTTGATTAATGTATCAAAGGTTCAAAATAAAAAACATGACCCACGATTTGATTTTCTTTTTTAGATATCGAGAAATTAGTGCATAATTTGTCCAGAAAGTCATACAATAAAGTAAGAAAAAGAAAAGTAAGCCAGAAAGTGAAAAATAATCAAGATAGTTGACGTAATAAAAAATATTTAATAATTCATTTAATTCTTATATCTTCTAAACTTATCCCTTTTAACTTACTTGGTTAAAAAAGTTTAACAGCATAATTTTTTTAAAAATTAAAATATAAATTTTATGAATTAAAAAATCCACGATAGAAGAGATAAGTTTAAAAATTATAAGAACTAAATAGAAAATTAAATATAAAAAAATAATATTGATAGAAATATTGTTGCGAAGATTATACTTGAGTGGCTCATTTATGGATAATTAGATATTTGTGGGTGAGATATTTGGACCTAATTATTCAATTCAACATGAATGTAATTAAATTATTATTATAAAAATCTTAAATTAAGCATACATCATTCTCAAAGTAATATATTATTTATCTTAAGGTAATATATCATTTTTGAGTTTATCTTTTTTAATTTATTTTAGGATAATATATTATTTTATGAATGACACTATAAATATATATTTATTATTTATTTATTTATTTATTATATAAATAATATAATATTTTATCAATACTAATTTTTAAAAATATTCTTTTTCCTCAAAAAAATATCCTTATTATTTTATAAATAAAAACATCTTTATTATTTTTAAGTTTGAGGATATTTTTAAAAAAATTTTAAGACTTAAAGATGTGACAATTTTCCAACCTGAAAATAGGATGACTCTAGGACTTGATAGGCTTAAAACAAATTTAAGAATGAGGCTTTTTATTTATTTATAAAATAGTTTATTAAAATTATCATTGTTTTATTTTAAATTAATTTTTCAGGCTTGTTGCTCATTAATTGTTACTTACGATACCAATAAAAAGATTAACAATTACTTATAATATTTTAATTAAAATTCATTTTCAAATATAATTTTATAATCAATTTTTTTGAGGTATATTAATACTAAAAAAAAAATTGGGGTCTTTTTTTTGGCCTAAAACCCTTACTTGGGTTGCTTGAGCCTTAAGCCGACCTGTTTAGAAATCAACCAAATCCAATCCAATTAAAGTCGGATTAGGTTAGATTCAGCATGTAAAATAAAGATAAATCCAAATCAATTAAGTTTAAGAGAAAAAATTATATATTTATTGTGTAAAAAGTTTTATATCTTTACCCAATTATAATTCATTTGTATGAAAAATTTATTGATTTTTATGATAATTAATTTAAAATTTATATTAATAATAAATTATGATTGAATGGTAATATAAATTATGCTCACCGTGTAGACCATTGAACTTGTTTTAATTGAATTGCTTTGAAATTTTGACAAAATTTAACCTGACCGACCACTTACACGCCTTTAATGTCCTGCTTCTATGTATGATTTATTTTATGGAAGCTTCTAGTTCTATATGTGATATGGTCAATTTAAAATGGCTCGTCAATGAGTAGAAGGATACGAAAATTCATTTTGGATTAAATTAGTATTCAACCACTTCATAATTAATACACAGAATAAAAAGTTTAAGCGAATTTATTCAAGTATCTACTTAAAATAAAACCAATGCCCGCAAGAACATAACAGAAATTAATGCTTAATTATATCAGCAAGTGATGCAAGCCCACTAAAAAATGTGGTTGTGCAGGTGGATAAAAAGGCACATAAAACTGTTGAGATATTATAAGCTAGTTGAACTTGATCACTAAAAATTGAAGAAGAAAAAAATATGGGGGTTTGCGTTGGGTAGCGTATAAAGGATCAACTCTGTTCTTTCCCGTGAAAATTGCCTTGTGGACTCGTATTTGTGGTAGATAGATACATGTTGATTTGCACTGTGGGCTCATATAATAGAGCTAATTAAACATCAATGATGTGGACTTCAATTTATGGGGATAAGATTGAAAGTTGTCGAGTACAAATCTGTCTTTTTTCTATGAAATAAAGATGGAAAAAAGGGAATACACATTATACCAACCAAATTAAATGGATGATACTAGTTCTTGAGATTTAGGTATATTATATTTAGATAATCCAATCCTAAGGGGGGGCATGGCTCCATGCAGGACTTGGTAAAGGTGTGGCCACCCACTACACATCCTTTGTGGTTGGTTTAGTTTGGTTTCAACCCTTTTTTTTAATTAATGTACTTTTTAGCTGAAGGTTAACATCTAATATCACAAGATATTGAAATTTATTTAAGAGATTAATCTCTTTCAATTTATGTTTTTCATACACATAAAGATACAAGTTAAAGATCAAACTCATGCACAAATATTTAAGTGATAAAATTATTTATCATACCATATTGATGTCCCTCTTCTTCGTTATACCTATGCTAACCTTTGTCAACTTGTATGACAATTGTATCAACATTGCATTTATAAAGGTACTGGTATGTGAATTTATGAAGCACATACATCTTCCCCTTCTTTTTTGAAGTGACGGATTCTCAACACATTTTTGACGATCAAGATATACTAGTCATGTGTGTTGGATACAGGATCCAGGATACAGTTTAAGTTGTAACTATTTTTTTAAGCTCAAATTGTAACTAATTAATACCCCAATATTGGTATTATTGGAAAAATATTTTTAGAAATTAATTTTAAAAAAATATCTTTCAAGAAAACAACTTCAAATAAAAAAAAAAGTAAAAATAATTCTTGTTGTGCCAGTGACCGAAGGAGATAGCCGAACACGAGTTCTAGCGGCAGAGAGCGGTAATTCGAACGGTACTTTTAAGCTTCGGAACAAAGAAACATCTTTGCTAATAATTGGGTCCAGCTTTCAACGTGAGTCCTTAGGCCCGTTTAGCCTAAGTGTATATAATCTTAAATCCTCTTATAATATTTTAATTTTTTTTACTAATGAATATTTTTATACTTTTAAGATATTAAATGTATTTATTTTTTTATTTAATATTTTTCTTCTTCTAAAATATTAAGAAGTTTACTTAAGGAATATTTTAAAAATTATGTCTTTTATTATTTTATTAAGAATAATAACATCAACAAATATCCATCTTTCATGTACACATTTAGTAGATTATTTTTCTTTTAGTTGATTTTGAAAATTACCTCTGAATCACACAATTATTATATTAAATTTTGGTTAAGTGGAACTAGACATGATCTCGCATCATCCAATCTCCCTAAATTTGGTTTATCATGAAAAAAAATAGTTTCTCAATTATGACATTTATTTACATCTTTTAACCATTTTTATTTTTAATTATTTTTTGAAAATATAGATGCACAAAGCACATAGTAGTAAGTGACAACCAATTTTTGTTTTAGTTTTTTAAAAAATAAAACTAGTTTTTAAAATTTAGTTTTAATTTGTTTTTCCTCAAAGTTTTAGTTTTAAAATAAAATTATTTTCAAAGTTTCAATCCTATTAAAATTAGTTTAAAGGTGTGTTTTTGTGGTAACGACAATAACAACAGCGACAACGTTAATACTGATGGTGTTGGTGTTGGTGTTGTGTTGGCATCGATAAAGATAATAATGATGGTGATGATGATACTAGCGGCAGGAATGAACTCACTTGGAGGGAGGAGGTGACCCCCTTGGATTTTTTTTAAAATTAAAAAACTAATAGCCTATTATATATTTATTTAAAAAGATATGATTTTTTTATTTAGTAAAAAATTACAAATCTGATCTAAAAATGGATTTTATAGTTTATTAAATTATAATTATCATAGAATTATTTTTCATCTCTTAAATTTTCTAAATTATAAAATCAATAGTGATCTTATTTTTTAAGAAATTTTATCTCAATACAATATTTGATCAAATTTTAGTTGGTATATAATTAATTTTTATCTCCTAATTTTTTAAAATTATAAAATAAATATTAATTTAATCTTTTTAAAGAAATTTTATCTAAATATTATATTTCATCAAATTTTAGTTATTATATAATCATTTTTTGCTTTATTAATATTTAACTGTTAAACTCTATTTTCTTTGTCATTGAAGGAGTTTTTGTTTTTCAAATATTATATAAACATGTGTTGTTGGATTTTTTATTTTTTATTTTTAAGACAAATCAAAAACTTTTTATTAAAAGGACATGAAATGAGACACTATAAAAGTGTCATTGGATTGATTAGAGATAGTTATAATTTTTAAATTATGAAAATATACACTTAGAGAAAATTGTGACATTGGCGAGAGACAAAGGTTGAAAGATATCTCACTAAAGAAATTTATTTTAAAATTTTCATATTTTTATATTTAATATTTTAGTAACTATACTGTACTTTGTAATAAGATCAACATTATTTTTTTTTGATAATTTGTTAGTATACATTGAAAAGAAATTTTTTGAAAAATTAGTACAAATAATTATTAATTATTTTTGTGACATATAAGAAATATGTTCAATATTTTAATAGATTATCAATGAAACTAACTTATTGAAATATCAAATTATAAATATTTTATATAAAAATTAATGGTATATAATTGTTGGATGGAATTTACTTTTTATGGTTGACCCCTTTGTCATCGTAGTCTGGGTCCATCCATGACTAATGGTGTTAGAAGTGGTAGTGTCAATAATAATAGTGGTGATAACGACAATGATAGTGATAAATAACAATATGAGTATCAGTGACAGTGGTGGAAGTGACAATGATATTAGTGCCTATGGCGACGACAACGATACTAGCAGAGGTGTTGATTAGGGGTGAAAATGAGTTTAACCCTACCTAAGTTTGACCTAGTTTGTTTTATATTTTTATAGCCCAAGGTTAAACTTGTTAAACATCAGAGACCTTTTTTTAGGCTCAGGCCCAACCTTTGTAAAAGTCCATCAGCATATTCCATTTAAATGTCTTTTCATGTTAAGAAGTGTGATTTTTTTAAAATTTTTAAACAAAACCAAATATTTTCATTAAAAACAATAAGACAATTTTAATCCACAAGATATGGATAAAATTTGCCTACAAACATTATATATGACATGCTATCAAAGTCTTTTAAGTCTAAAAAAAAAAGAATTTATATTCATGCTACTCATCTATACTTATACGAATTAACCTATTTCAAATATTAATTAAAATAATTCAAATTGTCAAACTACTAACATAATTTTGTAATTTAAATATAATAGTAATATTTTATTATAAAATATTGTTGCTAAATGGACCATCTCATCAAGCTTAATAAGCTTTTCCTAAAGTCCCTTATCCTACCTATTTAAATAAATAATTTTTTAAAAAAACTTGAGCTTGACGTTTTTGTTTGGATCACACCAAGTTTTAAATGAGTGGAGCCATAGGCCGTCAACAAAAGACCTAACCTACTTCCACTCTTAGTGTTGATGATGTCGATGTCAATGCCAATGACAATGGTGTTGGTGATGGTGAAGATACTAGTGGTGAAAGCATGAAAGATCATTGTGAAATATAGGGATATACACTTTTTCAAACTAAAAATCAAATTTAAAAATCATATTTTCTTGATTTTGAAAATGAAGATAGAAGTATTTTGAGATTGAATTAAAAATCATTTTACCTCCATTATTGTTACACACATTTTGTTTCGAAAATTATATTTAAAAACCAAAAATTAAAAACTCACAACCACTCAAAGCAAGGAGACCTTAACTAATTATTTTAAAAACATGAATGTATATATTTTGATTCTAAATACTAATTATTTTAATAATATGAAATTATACATTTTGATTTTGAATTTAGTTTTTTTTTAATATTTCTTAAGCATAATTGCTTCTCAATAAATAATAAAGAAATATTTTTACTTACGTATCATATTCCTAAACTTTTTTTTCGCCCAAAATATTATGGTTTTTTTAATTAGCTTTTTTTAAAGTACGGGTCTCTAGTATAAGTTTTTTAACTGCACTTTTAGTATGTTATATTTTTAAAAGTAAGTTTATTTTGTTTTTCACTTTTTACATGCTGTGCAATTATATCTTTGTTCTTTCTTACATGTTTTCTCTCACTCGATTCCACTTTTATTATTATTAATTTTTAATTTTTTAAAAAGTTTCTTATTCCAATTTTTAATAATTAACAAAATATCATTAATTTGTATAAATTCAAAAAATAAAAATTAAAAAGTAACTTTGTTATATGTTATACATTGAATTTTTTATTTAAATATTTCATACATTTGTCTTTAATTTTTTTTTTACAAATCAACAATACCTCATACTTTTATTATATTTCTATTAATCATTGACCGAAATCTTTATGCAAGCGAGTTAATTTAAGCAACTGGAAATTTAAGCATATATATATATATATACACACACACACGAAAAGTAAAAATATAATTAATTTTTCATACCCTCCAATATTAACTAGTTGGTGTCCGATAGAAAAGAATGGTTTAGTAAGAAAAAAAATGTAGCATGAGAACCGTGAATCTCATAAGAAAAAAGAGTGAATAAAGCTCGTCGGGTTGGACAGGAGAGCTTTAGGTGCACGAGCACATACTTAAAACAACTGTTACCAATAATATTATAAAATAATGTTGTTATTTATAACATTAAAATTTATATTTAATGTGCATATAAATTTAAATAATAAATTTTATGAAAATTAATTTTGATATAACTTATATGAATTATTTAATTATATATTTTTATAAATAAAAAATGTTTACTATTAAAAAATTAATTTATTAATAAATTAAAAAAAACATACAGATCAGTTAATCGTATGAGTTATATCAAAATTATTTATCATAAAAATTGTTATTTAAATTTACATGCACATTAAATATATATTAAAAAATTTAGTGTTATATATAACAATATTATTTATTTTATAATATAAGTGGG
>NC_038242.2:14083806-14167596 GCF_000004515.6 Glycine max | reverse complement strand
ACCGCGACAGGTTGATTTTCTTTAATTTTTTTTTTACAAATCAACAATACCTCATACTTTTATTATATTTCTATTAATCATTGACCGAAATCTTTATGCAAGCGAGTTAATTTAAGCAACTGGAAATTTAAGCATATATATATATATATACACACACACACGAAAAGTAAAAATATAATTAATTTTTCATACCCTCCAATATTAACTAGTTGGTGTCCGATAGAAAAGAATGGTTTAGTAAGAAAAAAAATGTAGCATGAGAACCGTGAATCTCATAAGAAAAAAGAGTGAATAAAGCTCGTCGGGTTGGACAGGAGAGCTTTAGGTGCACGAGCACATACTTAAAACAACTGTTACCAATAATATTATAAAATAATGTTGTTATTTATAACATTAAAATTTATATTTAATGTGCATATAAATTTAAATAATAAATTTTATGAAAATTAATTTTGATATAACTTATATGAATTATTTAATTATATATTTTTATAAATAAAAAATGTTTACTATTAAAAAATTAATTTATTAATAAATTAAAAAAAACATACAGATCAGTTAATCGTATGAGTTATATCAAAATTATTTATCATAAAAATTGTTATTTAAATTTACATGCACATTAAATATATATTAAAAAATTTAGTGTTATATATAACAATATTATTTATTTTATAATATAATTAACTTATTAGTTCAGTTGAGTAGAATATTATGCTAATAACTTGAAAGTTACATGTTCAACTTTTACTTGGATCAATCATTAATTTGTAAAACATATTTTTTTTTAAAAAACACTTACATCCCTTCCTCCACCTAGATAAATTGTAAGTTTAGTCTCTTTATAATTCTTAATTCTCAATTTTAGTCCTTTTATTTTTAAATTTCCAATTTTGATTTCTTAACTTTTAAAATTATGCAATTTTAGTTTCTTTGTTCATTTACATTAGTTGATATGATATTTTTATTATAATGTAAATGTATGATATGACACTTATGTGAACTAATAATGTAAAAAAGTGATTTATAATTTAAAAAATATTGTAAAAATGATAAAGATGAGATTAAATTCCAAGTTCATTTCTTTCTCCTTCACTTAGGATGAAAATAGGTTGAGTCAAGCCAAACTAGACTTTGTTGGATCTTGGTCTAACCTTGAATAAAAGTAGATGATTATAAACTAACTTGTTTACATGTCAAAGAATTCTTTTAAAGGTTACATAAAAACCATAAACACAACTAAATAGACATTAATAACAATATTTTTTTGAAAAAGTGTGACTTGACGAGAACCTCATGTAAACTATGTCATATGTTCTTGTCGAGCAACGTAACCTATTTCCATCCCTACCTTGACCACTTAAATCATTAAATATATTTCACTTACTTGAGTTATATTGTAAATATTGTATTATATTGAAATTAATATATTATGAGTTAATTATTGTCTAAATATTTATTTAATATTAATTTTAGTTTAAAAACAATAAAATTATCAAATAAATATAAAAATGAAAATATTTAATAAATAAAATATATAATTTATTATTGAATATATTTTATCATACAATCACTGTCTCTTATGTTTTTTTCTTATTTTCTTACCACATTCCAAATTTATATAATTTAGTTTAATATTATAATATTAGTTATATAATATTATAACACCAAAATTTGATACACGTAAATGAATATGGATTTATTAACAATAGACTTTAACATATTCATTGAAGGGATTGAAAATAATAATAATAATAATAATAATAATAATAATAATAATAATAATAAAAAGTGTAGGATAAGTTTATTTTAAAATAAGAATAAATTACTATAGAACTTAAAAAAGTAGAGCAGTTTAAACTAAATATGAAGTTTTGGATTTGATAAAAAATAGAGGAATAGGAAAAATAATAACGGGTATGATTTTTATAAAGAGAATAAAGATAGTGGATTTTGAGCCATAAATATTTTGGGCACTCAAATTCATCCGAATAATTAAAAATAAAATAAATTAAGTTAAAATCAGAATTAAAATATGAAAAAAGTAGAAATAACGTCATAAAAAACAAAAAATCAATTTGAATATCCTTTATCCAGTCTTAGCAAAAAAAAAACTAATTTTAGTTGTTTGTTTATTTCTTTATGACCTTTTCCAAAGTTGCTAAACTAAAAATAAAAAATTTAATAACAAAAAAATTCTAAATTTTAGGTGACTGATAAAAGGAATCAGTTATTTTTATCTCAATATCTAACCATGCATTTCATTAAGAGGTTGTCTAACTTGTTCTAACTAAAATGAGGTTAAACAACCCTAGAATACATGATTCATATAATTAATATCAACTACGAAATGGTGTACTCAATTATGAAACAAACCTCAATAACACTATTTCACTTTATGATGAGTGTTTGAGAATTAGGAAATGGTGGACTCAAGTGAAGCAACCTTTCAATAAGACTATTCTATAAGTGCTTGGAAGTTAGCATAAGATGCACTCAAGTGAAGCAAAATTCAATAAAAAAATATTCCACCATTGATAACCAGACCTTATGATGTCATTAACGAAGGAAACATATAATGACCCACTTCTCTACACGACACTTTTCGCCAAAATGGTAGAATTTATTTCATTTTAAATTAACATTCTTAATTAATGTGTGTAATTTTTTTTTAAATTAGTCATCAACAATAAAATTTGCAGCTTAAAGATTCAAAGAGAAACATATACTGAATCACATGCATAGATAATATAACTAACATAAAATATAAGTGTTGTGCCTAATTAATCAACCGGTTACAAGGATGAGACACACTCACACACAACAACCTCAGTTTAGGAGTTTCATCGCAACATTGTTGAATTAGAATAAACATGAATTCTTCTAAAACCTCTCCCTCATATCAGTCTCAACACATAATATATACCCCATAACTTTGTCATGAGAACTAAACATGCACCCAAGGACACTGAAAATGCACAAATAAATGTATCCCTACCATCTCGTGCTAGTCACCCACAAGATGCTTTGGGAGCCCATATTTGATACTGCACCATCACCATTCAGTGCAATTTCTCCTTGATTTTTACGTTTGATTTTTATTATAAATATATTATATAATTAAATAAAATAATTTTTTTGAAAGGATAAGGATGTTTTTTTAAGAAAAATTATTGGGTGAGTATAAATCTAAAGGTTCATCCTTACACACAACCAACCAAAAGAGTGTAACTCATTAGTTGGTTGAGTGTACACTTAATTGATTTAAATTATTAGATACCTAAGTTCAATTCTTAGGAATAAAAAAAAAAATTTGCATACACTTATTAAAAAATTACTTGTATAATATAAAAAAGTATTAATCGTTTATTAGATTTATTTTAATTTCTTCTAATATGAATATGAGATAATTAGTTTCCTTTAGTGAAAGTACTTAATGTATATGTATGTATTTAATCAATATTATCAATGTACTATTCATATAAACATTAAATAGTATTATTTATCATACTTATTAACTATAATATATAATTAAAATCAATAATATTAAATATAATATTTATGGAATATAATATATTGTAAAAATAATAAATGCTTATTAAATATATCATGTTTCATATAAATTTAAATGTATTAAATATCTATTATTAAATAAAATATAATTACTAACAAATCACACTTATATATTTAATCACTAAATAATATTATTTAATATAATATATAATTAATATTATAAAATTAATATTACACACACATGTATTTAATGTATGCATTTAATTAATATTTATTATTTAATATTAAATTTATGCCTATTCAAGAAGTTCTCTCTACCAAAGTATAAAAATTTAGTAATTTACTATGTCTTCTTAAGATCATATATATATATATATAACATCCTTAGTAGAAAGAATCAAGATAAGTCTAAGAATTTTTGTTAGCTGTAAATTTTGTAAAATTTCTATTAGTTGTGTATAAGGATGAAGTGTTGGGTTTGAATCCACTCAACAATTTCTTGTTTTGAAATTGTATAATTTTATTGTAAAATAGAAAGCAAATACACTACTATAATTAAAAAAATTCAAAATAGTTTATAAAGTATAGTAAAAAAATTAATGTGAAAAATATACATAAAAAATTATTATTGTATAAAAAATTAGTTTGTAAAATATATTTTAAAAAACAAATTTACATTAATATAATAGTTAAAATGTTTTTTTTATATAATTAAGATATTTATTAACACCAACGCCCACACCCACACCCACTCACAGGCACACACACACAAGCCTAAAAGGAAGTTTCTCAATAAGATAAACGACTAAAAATATATTTTAGTTTGAAATTTAATACTTTTATTTATACTAATTATTCAATAACATATATACATTCAAATAAAAAAATATTCATTTAATAATTATATATTACATTTATTAAATTTAATAGTTATTCAATAAAAAAGTTACTTATTTAATTTTTATAATTATACAAACTTATCTTTTATCTTTTAGTTCTTACACTTTAAAGAAAACTATTAATTTTAGTTTTTGTACGAGCACTCTCAAATTTCTGTCATTACAAAATGACAACCAAACCAAAAAGATTTCGAGAATGCCACACACACTAGTTGAATTAGTAGATCTACTTTCTAACATATAATAAGGATAAAAGAATTGGTCTTTTTAAATTTTTTCAACTTCAATTTTAGTCTTTTATTTTTTATCTTTCTAATTTTAAAATACTCTATTTTAATCGTCAAAATAGTTATATTTAACCTTTAATGCCATTAAGAAACCGTCAAATAATTTCAACATCTCCCATTGATTTACAATTGATAAACACCTTTGAATTACTTTATTTAATTATAAAATATAATAAAATTAATATTTTATTTGCCAAATCAGATAGTGATTATGTAACATCAGACAATATAAAAGGTTCACTTTAAACAAAGATTGTATTATAACTTATTTATAAAATGTTTTGTTACACTAGTTTAAGCAACTGTCATATCATTACTTTACATCAAGATGAAAATATTATATTATTAACTTTTTAATTGAGGGACTAAAATTAAGTAATTTTAAAAATTAAGAGATCAATAAAAATTAAGATATCACAATTGAGAATTTAAAAATAAAAAAACTAAAATTACATATAAGAGAACCAAAATTAATGTTTAGCCTATAAAAAAATTGTTAATAAAATCACCCAGGTTGCCATTTTCCGAAAAAAAAAAATCACTTTGAGAAGATCAATAAGGTGATCCACCAATAAGAAAATGATTAATTTATGTTTGAATCTAAATAAATAGGGACCAATTAAAAAAATCTCTAAAATAAAAATATATTTAAACCCTAAAATAACGATGAATAAAAAAATGAATCACAAAATCCTAAAATAATGATAATGTTGGCATTTTATGTTTAATAATGAGAACATATACCAAAGGACAAATATATGTTAAATAACATTTTTTAAAAATGAAATAACCAAATTTTTAGGATAATGTCTATGTTTAATTCGGATGATAATGCTAGTATCACACATATATACTAACACTTATAATTCCGAGATAGTCAAACAAATCTTTCAATCAGGCCCTACACTTTTCAGAGAAGTGATACATGTAAAAGAAAATTTGCTTAGTGTTAAGGGCCCAAACTATTAACATTATGAGAAAAAAAAAACTCAAATTTGATAGAAGACTAAACGAGCAAATTTTCGATTATGGTTATTTAACACGTTTGATTTATGTTATTTTAAATAAATAAAATATTTAATTTTTTCTTTACAATTTTCTGAAAAGAGTTTCTAAACAAAAGTTATTATTTTCAGATTCAGAACACATTACTACTATTAATTTTTATCCCAACGTTAATTAGTATATGTCATTTTTATTTTTATTATAAATATAATTTCTGTATTCACGTCTATGGAATGTAATATTTTTAATATAATTTCTCATTAAGAATGTTTTTCTGAAACAATAATTATAGATTTATAGATCTTTAGTGTTAACTATTATATATAATGTTTGTTAATTTAGTTGTATAATTGTTGAGATGGCCGAGTTGGTCTAAGGCGCCAGATTAAGGTTCTGGTCCGAAAGGGCGTGGGTTCAAATCCCACTCTCAACAGTTATATTTTATTTTATTTTTTCATTCTAAATGCATTTTAGCTTTCACATATAATATGAAGCCATGTAAAAAATTAAGAAATATTTGGAATTAAAAATTTTCCGCCCAATTTTGCATGACAATTATCACCCATACACTAAAATAGAAATACGTAATAATTTTTCTACTTGCAACTCTTTCAATCACGTAAATGCTAGCCGAAAAGCTTTCATATTATTTCTTCCAATGCCATTTTTTATAATATTCATCTTTCTTCTAATCACTCAAGCTTTTCATATTTTTAATTTCTACAAACTCCTTTTTTTTTTCAATCACCACCTGATGACTTTTCATATGGTTTTCACAAGAATTTTCATGTTATTTCTTCCAATACTATTTTTCAATAATATATTCATTTTTCTTTCAATAACCCAGACTTTTCATAATTTTTCAATCTCTTATTATTAAAGTTAAGTAGTTTTAAATGAATTTTCCCGTCCATTTTGTATGACAACTATCACCCATATAAACTAGAATAGAAATACATAATAATTTTTTTAATATTCTTGCAACTCTTTCAATCACGTAAATGCTACCCGAAAAACTTTTCATATTATATCTTCCAATACTAATTTTTATAATATTCATGTTTCTTTCCTTCACCCAAACTTTTCATATTTTTAATTTCTACAAAGTCCCTTTTTTTTTTCAATCACTGCCTGATGGCTTTTTATTGAGGACAAAAATCTACGGTTTTGACAAAATTTTCATGTTATTTCTTTCAATACTATTTTTTGATAATATTCATCTTTCTTTCAATAATCCACACTTTCCATATCTTTTCAATCACGTTAATGCTAGCTTTTTTTGAATCACATAAATGCTCCTTTTCCATCATAATCAGACTTATTCCATCTTTCTCCCGATACTAATTTTTCTGAACTAATTAAATTGTTAAATAATCAATTTTATTCGAGATATAATTGATAGAGTTTAACCGAAAATGCTTTTCATAATAAAATCCCGACCAGTTATTATAAAGATAGGAAGGTTCTTTTTTGGTCCAAATTGAAAGCGCGCACACTAAATGTTTTCGGTATATATATAGAAAAAACAATTTAGCGTTTTGGGTTGTTTTAGCCACATCAAAACAACATAATTAAAAACATAAAAACTGAATATAATTAAAAACATTAAAGACTAAAAATGTATTTTAACATAATGTAGTTACCTTAAAAATTATATCAGATATTATTTTCCATTGATTAAAAACATTGACAGTACATGTATATTGATTAGATGATTAAATCAATTACATAAAAACTTTAATCTATTGAAATATCCAATAACTGGTCGGGATTAATTTGAAAGAAATTAAAATGGGAAGTAAAGCCCGAACATGAGATGCAATTGGAAGCAATTTTTTAAAGTCAATTTGACATCATAGTGCCATGGACTCCTAACACATTAAAAAAATTCAATATATGAATAATATAAAATATTATTTATATTTTGTTTTATAATACGACAAATTATTTATATTTAAATAATACACATAGTTAAATTTAATGTCAACCACCTATTGTAAAATTTATATAAAAATATCAAATAAATTTGTTTATTTATCTCACTTTATTCAGTCAACATATAATTTTATCAAGAACATATGATTTAATATGTTAATTTAAAAACTTTCGATTACTAATTAAATTTTCATCTTTTAATTAATTTTTAGATAATTTTATCGAATATAGTATAAATTTATTTATTTTTAAATAACTCTAAAATTAATTTTTTAACTAAATAATTTTCCTATAAAAATCTTGACCTAAATTAATTGTTTTTTTTTTGTAAATAAAGTCTGACCTGGGCTGCGGACCCCTCATTGTGCCGGCCCAGCGGGCTGGGCCCACTGGCATGCTCGTCTTGGCGCTAGTAAAAAGGAAATTCTGAATTTTGAGCTACTGCAGTTGCGAAGGGTAACGAGTCCATTCGTGGTGGATCATGGGGGAGCAACACGAGAACGAGAATGGGAGAACGGGAACAAAGAACCAGCATCAGCAGAAGAAGAAGAAGAAGAAAAGCGAGTTCGAGTTCTGCAAAGCGTGCAACATAAACCACGACCAAGGTCTCCGCCACAAGTACTTTCCTAATCACAAGAAATCCCTCTCCACCTTCCTCTCCCGCTTCCGCAAAAAACTCTCCGACGTTCGCTTCTTCCTCAACGCCCCAATCCCTCTCAATCCCCAACTCGCTTCTCGCAATCGCTTCTGGTGCGTCTTCTGCGACCAGCACATCGACGAACTCAACAGTTCCTTTGCCTGGTACGCTATCCACTTTTTTTTTTTTTTTAATTCAATTCGAATAATTATTAACCTAGGTCTAAATCGTAATTTTCAATGGATGCCATTACAGCGCTAACGCGATTCGTCACCTCGCGAGTGCGGAACACGTGAAGAATTTGAAGCAATTCTTCTGGAAATACGGTGGTGCCGCGGATCAATTGGACGCGTTTATGGTTTCTGACGATGACGTGGATAAGGTGATTTATGAATTGGCGAATTGTATCGATTTTATTTTATCTTTTTTTTTTGAAGGTTTGGGAAATTGAACAATAATTGTTGATTTGGTTGTTATTTCGCTGTTGTTGTTGTTGCGAGTTCAGTGGGAGAAGAAGTGCACGGCTCGAAAGGATGAAGCGAGTGAGGGAAGTCGCAGAACAGTGATTGGTCCTTCAAGTGATGATATCCATAGTGGAAATGTTGATAGTTTTGAAAAAAATGTTTATTCCAATTCTCTGAAATCGTATCCTTCAAATGCTGTTTTGCCTTTACAAAGCTATACAAATGAGTATCAGGTATCTTGTTCAGGACTCTCCGGAGTTGCCACTGGTGCTACCTCTTCAGAAGTTTGCTCTGGTGCAAATAATTTTTCTTTGCAAGATTTTGCAGGTATGCTTATCCTGTCTATTGAAAATTTCATGTTTTACTCTTTACAACTATTATGCATTTATTTTCTATGTGCTCATTTTTGTGTCTCATTTTTGTGCCTCAGTTGGACGTAGTAGCCTTTCTCTCCCTCATGATGGTAGACAACGGTCAAGTAATGGTTACTCCTGTAATAAAAAGGTGTGTTTGGTCTTAGGCTTCAATTGTTTTTCATTTATCATTCTAACTGTTTGAGTTTCAGAATATCAGGACTCATTGGTTGGTGAATTCATTGGTAAGAAAGCAAGATGCCAAGATCAATGTTTCTGAAATTTTGCCTAATTTTAAGTCATCTAAATTTTATGTTTTGATGATCAAGGATTATGGTTGGCTTCACACACTATATTCTTATACTTTCTTTATAGCCTGTAATTTATTTTGTATCACTTTTCTGATTCTTGTTCTCTTCCTGCATTGCAGTTGTCTAATCTAACTGTGTAATTTCGTATTGACAAAAAATGTTGCATTTTTTATGAATGTGCCAGGTGCGTGAAAATGGAAGAATGGTAAGCGGAGAGAGCAGTCATCAGGGTATCTATTTGTAATTATGAAATTATTGTTTTGCTTCCATTATTATAGTACTGTAAAGTTGCAAAGCATATGCCAATTGAATATTTACACTTAGTTTGATTGCTGAATTTTTTATGTATGCAAAATATTTAAGACTAATATCAAGGCAGAGAAAGAGTTGTAAGATTTTACTATGGAAGAATAACTCTCTCGTAAGGTTGATTGTGGTGGGGAACTAGAATGATGATGCATTTTCTCCTTATTATCCTTTTGCATTTTCAGGTGTACAAATGGTCACTCAGATATCTACTGGAAGTGCTGGGGGAAAGGTTTTTTCTGAAGAACCTCCACCATGGCTTGGAACAACTGATGAAGTTCAGATGCGTTCTTCAAACAAGTTAGGGAAGTCCAAAAAGTTGAATTCAAAACGGGTTGGAGCAGCTTGGGTTGAAAAGAGGAAGATTGAAATGGAGAAGGAAAGGAGGGGGGAGTCTATAAGGAATGAGTGTGATTCCAACTGGCTTCCTAATTTTGGTAGAGTCTGGCAATCTGGTAGCAGAAGAGAATCCAGAAAAGAGTTTGAGAGGGAGAAACAGAAGTTAAATGTTGAAACTCAATCTGAGATGGCAATCAAGATAAAGCCTTATGTAAGCAAAAGAATGGTGAGTTTTATTCTATGGCGAACATTGTAAAGATTACTTGGTTTAGTTTCTTTTAAACTGTCAGCCAAAACCAGCTTTCTTTTTGCCGACTTAAATTGCCCAAGCACAACTTGTTGATAAATGGGATGCAAAATGGGCTAAAGCTCATTATACCAATCTAGCCCAGCTTGGCTAAAATGGTGGGATGCACACATTAATGGATGGCACATTTTATTTTACTTTCGGACTCGTAAGTTGTTAGCACATTTTTCTTGGGATGGACTCAAAGGATAGCACAATTTTTTAAATGGTTTTCCTGGGTAGCACATTGACCAGCCTACTGACTACTGAGCCAACAGAAGCAAATTATAATACTTTTGTTTGAGTCTTCAAGAGACGACCAATAAAATTTGGTGGGTTAAGACTGGATAACAGTTTAAGTAGGCTGGCTTGGCATATGGCTGGTTTAACTCCATTTAAATACATTTTGTTTTCCTAAGAATTTTTAACTTAATTGGTTTTTGTTTGTTTAGTGAATAAATGATTTCTATGGATTTCATTTATATTTTTTAATTCAGCTTTAAAAATGTCTAACCGTACCAGATGTCTGAATGTTTATGACTCAATCTCTGTCTGTTTATTGCTCATCTCTAAGGTGGCTTCATGACAATAGTATATAGTGTCCTAGCCCTGTCGTGGATGAAATTCAAAGCAAATTGGCAAGTGGATAAGATTGAGTGGTAAACATTTGGACATTCTGTATAGAAAATCCATAGAAATTGTTATTGCTCATCTATAGGGTGGCTTCATGGCAATATTACATAGTGTCCTTGCCCTGCCAAGGGGTCGGGTGAAATTCAAAACAAATTGGCAAATGGATTTGTGAATTTGTAGCACTAAGACTAAGTTGAGTTGTTAATTTAGGATTTTACTTCTGCCATTCATTATAAAGCTATTATAATATTGATATTTCTGTTCAGTCATCATATGTAAATATTTAGATATGTTTTTTTTTGTTTGTTCTTTGCAGCGGATGGATAGTGGAGGTGATTATGCAAGTGGGTGAAATTTCTAGTAGCAAACATGTTCTGGGAGTCATCAGTATAGTAGATAAGAATACCAGCATCTTTTACATTAGAGGGAGAAGACTGGACAAAATTTACAAAATGATATGTGGTGCAATTATATTCATGGTTGAAAAAAAATACTGCAATCATTGTGCAGTGTTGATGCACAACAATAGATCAGTAAAATATGTACATGCATTAGCTAGAATTGAGGGCTGTTAATCTGCATGAATGACTGTGATCATAGGGAAACCATTTTACTACATTTTCATATTCTTATGTGATATCAATTCTTTTTATGGTTGGTCTGTCTGATTTTTGTGCAGTTATTGGGTGCTTATTGTCGCCAGGCAGCTTGCTTTTGAATGTAGGGATGGTTGTTATCGATACTCAGATAGGCATTGCCTAGCAGCATGTTTCTCTTTTCCATGGAAAATTGGAAATGGAACAAACTTATCCATAGTATGTACAGAATACTGAGATTATTCCTGCCATTTATATTAGAGAATCACTGCAATGTCCTGAATCACTAAGTCAAAATATGATAAACTTTTGGATAAATAGTAGCATTGAAACTAAAACCTATACTTATTTGTTTGCTCAAAATTTATGGTACAACCAACTTATAAGATTGACTAATATAAGTTCAATAGTATATATACCTATATAAATTATGTGAAGGGTTCCTAAAATATTTTGAGCTTGAAAAAATTTAAACTTGTAGTTAGAACTTTCATGGCTGAACAGTATAATAACATTTTTATGATTAGATTCTAATTTTAAACCGTGCAGTCCTCATCGTAATCATATCATGATATACCTTCTTTTTTAAAAAAAAAAAACTGTATACGGTTTGAACCTTTAAGCCTATAACTTTAGCTGAGTAAATTGAATAAACTATATATATATATATTCACAAAAAAGTTTGCTTAAAGTTCATACTCCTTTCCACATACAATATTTTACTAGTGCATCACTAATATGCGTTGTAGTTCGGTGCAATAAATTTTAACTTAGTTTGCTAGCACCTATACCTAAATTTGGCCCTAAACTACTAATAGGCCCCACATGGTGCCTAAAAAAGACATGTCCCCCCTTGTGGTTTTGAAGATTCAAGTGCACATTGAACATCTTGACGGGAATGGAGCATTCCTGTCTTTGACGCATTTGTATATATTTTGAAGCTCTATCAGTTCCTTCTCTTGTCCCTGTGTTGCCAGGAAATGTGTGCTGAGATTGTGCTTGTGCACAGCAATTTGTATAGTCTACTTACGGTGCTTCAGAGAATGAACTTTGTATGCAAAACTTGTACAAATAAAAAATTGAACTGATGTTCCTGAGGATACTGTTTCTCGTCATATAAAGTTACTTATTCCTGGCGAAACTGCCTGTTTTGCATTTGCACCTCCTCTGGTAAGTCTGTTTGAAATTGGTTAGTATTCACAATTGACAAATGATTGCCTTATAAAAATCATTTTATTAACCGTGTTATATGTTGTGAAGTTCCAGAAGTTCATCCAAATATGAACTACATACTCGCTCATCCATATCTGAAAGCTGTTTTTGTAAGCTATCTTGAAGAATTTATTGAAATAAAGCTTGAAACAGCATACCGACATATTGCAAGCTATTTTCACAAGTTTTCTCAAAAACTTACACAAGTACTTATGCCATTAGATAAATCCAAATAAACTGTAAATATGTTTTTCCAAGCGGATATATTCTTAAGTTTATATTGATTAGATGAATGTGTTAATAAAACTGAAGTGCTGGATATCTTTCCATGGCTTTTTTGGATATCAATAAAAAAAAAAACAGTTGTTTTGGATTCATTTTACTGGCTATAAAGCTGCCGATGTTGATTCCCTTGTTTGTTTTGAGCCATGTGGTAGAATAAATTCTATCTACACTTGGCTAATGGAGTTTTCTTTCATCTGGCTCCTCCTTGGAAATGTTTTCACTCAATTTGCTCCCATTGTCTTGCATAATGTTATAGTTGATTTGTAATTTATGTGTACTTTGAATGCTAAGAATCTATATAATGATCTCTTTATTTTAATTTTAAGTGTTATAAAATTATAATATTATTTTTACCTAATATTATTATATGTATTATTTGATTATTATTATTAGTTTATTAATATTAGTTTTAATACAAATAAATAAATTATTCAACCTTAAATAAGTGTCTTGACCAGTCTAATTTTAAAAATATTGATAGATCGCATAATTTTTTTAACCCCATAAAAAGAGTAGAAAAAGAACAAGGATATTAGAAAAGATGTTAAAAGAAATCTTATAACAAATAATATCTTTAAGAGTAAAAAGTTACACAAGTTTTGTGAAATTATCTTCAAAGTTTTGTGAAATTACACAAGTTTCTTGCTTTTATCTGCTATACTAGCTTCCTTAATTGTCTGAAAACACACACGACACCTCCTTTTACATTATATTAATCTCTCTTAATTGTTTAAAAAAATTATACCGTATTCCCCTATAGTGTAAATATTAAAAAACAAAAGTTTGTAATTTTACAAAATTTGAAGAGTTATTAGTGTAATTTACTCCATTTTTAAATGCTTAAATTTTTAACCAAGATTAATGTTGCCGCGCATGACCCATATAGTTAACTACACCGATGAAGCTTTTGTTGTTGTTGATGTATAATTGTTGCATTCACATCTATTGGATGTATTATTTTTAATTTAATTGTTTATATAGAAATAGAATGCATTCAGATTTCAGACCTGTTCTGGTCCCAAAGGCCGTGGGTTCAAATCCCATTCTCAACACAAAATTATATTGTATGTCGAGAATCACCACATGTTGATAATTTCGGTCAATTTTAACGTGATATACTGATATGTAACTCAGTTTTTCAATTTTAGGTGAAGTTAATAAATTCTTACTGTATATAATATAATTTGTTCGGGAATATCAGTATTCATGTGGCAGTTTTTCTAAGAACCAATTTGGTGCTGCGCAGTCGTTAATGCAGAATTAACAGCATTTAAACTATAGCTGTACCATGATATATATACTTGTTTGAGTAAAATTAAATTACTAATTGACTAATGACATTTACTGATCATGATATCGCTTACATATATAATAGTCTCTGTGTAACTAACCATAATGGTGCTGCTCTATAGTAATACTATCTATTCAGGAAGTGCAGAACGTTGTTGAATTGGAGTGACCACTGATCCTGAAGTGCCACAATTTCCCTTTAGAACACAACAAATTCTCATGGCAGAGAAACTCCAAGGAAAACCATTTCTCTATCATACGATCCACATCATGCACAACTACGTCAGAAACATTCCCAGCTCTAGCTAGAACACTAGCAGTGTATATAGAACCCATCCTACCCGGTGACTCTGGCGAATCCCCTTTGGGTCCATCTACCACAATGATATCCCACTTCTTTTCATACACTTCTGCAGGTAAATTCATCAATGCAAGCTTACATTTCGATTTCTGAAGCAGTAGTTTTGGGTAACTTGGTGCACAAGCTAATTGGTTCTGCCTTGCATGTTTGAGCAAATTATAAGCCTTTTTAGATGGCACATTATACCCAAGTTTGTATGTTTGAGTGTTATTGGAGTTTGTTGCTACCTTGGCTATCATGTCATCATAAAGAAAGATGGTGCTTCCAGGTGCATTCATTGAAGAGAGGGTAAGGTACTGCGGTTGGAACCCAAATATGAGGAGGTTGCTTGGGGATTTAAGAGCAACGAGGTTTGAGAGAACTTTGAACTCTTTTTCAGTTAGGGTGGAATTGGGGTGCTTTGAGGAATCGGGTGCATGTTTTGCAACTTTGTTGTGAGTGGAAAAAAGTGAAGAACTGGGTGGTGGAGACATAGTAGCAGATGATGAAGTGCGGAGAATGAGGCTCAGAAGCCTGAGTATTGATATGATTGAAAGGATCAAAAGAAGGATAGGCATGAGTTTCTTTTTGTTGGTGAGGTTCATTCCTTGGCGATGATCTCTTGGGCTAGAACGTTGCTTTAATGTAAGTTGTGAAGAAAATTGAAGAGGTGCTAAGGTAGGACGAAATTGAATTACATCAGGAGGCATCTTTGCTCTTTTCTTTTTCCCCTCACTCTCTTTGATTATTATTAGTTTCAATGTTACAATGTTACATTATATATATGCTTCTAATAGTTGCTGTGGGTGCATCTTGTTGAGTAGGGAGGAAGGGATGCTTTAACCTTTTTGTTTCAGGTGTTACCTTTCTTTTCTTTCAGCTGCTGCTTGTTACCTAACTGTTGTGATTGCCTTTGCCTAATTGAGCTGCAGAAGGAATTAAACTGTGTGTGCCTCTATAAGGTTCTTCCTTTTTTGTTTTTTAATTTTTTCTGGATCTTGAAGATTGGTTCTTTGTCAAAATTTCTCTTTGGTGCTTGTTTGGTGATTGAGTAAGCTTGAAGAAGGTTTGTGCGAGGTTACTGTGTCTTTTTCAAACTTCAATCCACGTCACTCTCATTTCATATTTTATTGGTGTGCTTTTTGATTGATGATTAGTTTTACTTTTCTCTTTTCTAATATCAGATTTTTGCATTAAATAATGTTTTGAGTGCAATAGACAGTTGGAGAGAATCATATAAATGAGAGAGAAGTTTATATATATAATAAATATCTGGTATGATAGAAAAAAGATATAAAAAAATAAAAGAATAATAATATTTTTTTTCTCTCTTTTAATCATATCATCTCATTTGTTATACTTAATTTTTTACTCTCTTTTATAATTTATCATTCTCCTGCTAGTTGTCTAATATCACAATAGGTGTCTAAAAATATTTTTAAAATGAAAAGTGTCAAATAATGTTTATATTGTTGAGATATCTATGTGCCAAGTTTGCAATGGAAAGTGAGCTCCAGACTTGAGATGCATTATGTGTGTATAATATACTATATTATAAATTTGAATGCACAATTTGACTTGCTCTCTCGATTCTCTAAACTACTTATCATTTTTGGAGAGGTGCATCACGCATTATTTTCATTAGAAAAAAATATATTTTTTAATTATTTCAAATGGAAAATTTCTATTTTTATTTACATATTTGATTTTTTAATCTATCATCGTTTATTTCTATTTCTAAATTAAAAATAACCTTTTTCACAAATTAAATTGTTTGTTATAAATTTAAAATATAATTTATATATTTGAAAACATTATCTATTATGATTTATGATTTTTAATTAAATAAAAACAAATATGTATTATATACAAATCATAAGCTAAAATACTTGATGGTATACATCTTATAATAAACAGAGCTAGACAGTAAAGACTCTTTAAATTCAAGATATTTGTTGAGCATATGTGTAAATATTTGTAACTAAGAAATGGATAATTTATATAGTGCTTTTAGGATTTTGTTAATTATGTTTCAAATCTTTATGACTTTAAAATGAAGACAAACATATTATTTTTATCATTTAGACTTAGGGATATTATCAGTTTGTTTTTAAGACTAAAGTTGTTAATGTTTGGGGTTTTCGTTACACTTTGGCTTTTTTTGTTTTTTTACTGCATTGTTACACTTTAGCTTTATATATAGAGAGAGCCTAACGATAAAAGTTAGAGCATCTAAAAAAATGATAAAATTCTTTGCATAACATATCTCCTCTTCTTTTAAAATTATATTTTCAACAAAAGAAAAGACTACAAATTGTTCCTCCTATATTTGATGGAGAAAGTTACAATTTTTTGGTAGTGAGTATGAAGTCCTACTTTGAGGCTTCAGATTGGTGAGAAGTCGTGGAAGAGGATTACGTTGTTATTTTTTTGCCACAGTCACACCATGATGCAAATAAAATTTCACAAGAAAAAGATTATAAGGCAAAGATATGTTTGGTGGTTCAAAATCATATTCATCAGAATGACGACTCTCAAAACAACAAAAATAACTTGGGATTATTGAAGGAAGAATATATGCAAGAGATGCATGAAAGGATACAAAACATGCGAGTACTGAATTCAATGAGAAAATTTAAGTTATAAAGAATGAAAAAGGGTTTAAGATAATCAAAGAATAATTAGACAAATTGTAGATATTTTTTTCGTAATAGTACAGGAAAGATATAAAGCTTTTATACCCACCTTGTAGAACATAAAAGATATGTGTTAGATAACTTTGAGAGAAGTTTTATAGGATAATCCGTTTAAATAATATAAAAATATATATTAGTAGTAGTTAATTAGTGGTAGGAATAAAGATGTTTATGTCTAAATGTTATGAATTTTCCATTTGATCTCTTTTTTTTGGTCTTTATAAATATCACCAGTTCTTTATTAATTTCTCTTTATAAACATCGCAACTTTCCTATTTGGTCACTCATTAGAGACATGTATACATTGAATAAGTCACTGAAATTGTAATTATCGATCAAATTCATTGCTAAAATTAATAAAGTGATATAGTAGTTTGAAATCGTATATTATATAGTCACCAAAAATAATCGTATATTATCACTCAATTTAATCTATAAAATTATAATAGACGGTCAAATTGATACTTAAAATAAATAAAATAGTAAAATAATTCTTGAAATTATAAATTATAAATCAATTTAGTTCTTAAAAGTATAATAAAAGACTGAATTATAACTTAAAAATGAAAGATTAAATAAATAAAAGTCATCATATTTAAAAGGTTCTGCAGTAAAAAAAAAGTTCTAAACATACTTAAAATTATCATTATTAGTTTATTACAGTAATATTTTGAAATTATATACTTTTTGATTTATTTAAGATCACTCGTTGTTTTATGTAAACAAATCGCTAATTTATTTAAAAATAATTCTATTAGTTTATTAAAAAAATCTTAGAAAATAAATCTTTAAATAAGTTTTTCACATCTGATTAGACTTTAAAAAATATAAAAAAACTCAATTCTGCATGAGAAAAAAATTATTCGTCAACGATGTAAAAAATTTCACAAAATCATTTAATAAATATGTAAAATTATTTTACATCTGTAAAGTGTATAAATATTAATCTCATTTTATATATAAAAATAGATTTAAATTATTCAAAGTTAACCCTGCCATTTCCACACTTATTGGGTAATTACCCATTGAAGCATTCAAGTCATTTCCGTATGGAAGTTCAACAACTCCCACTAGATAACGTTATTCCATCACTTAATACTCATCCTCGTAAGTTTTACGTTAATGTTCATATAATTATTATTATATTATATTAAACGCTTTATTGTGACCCCCTTGTCCTTGTCCATATCTAATATTCTTTTGAAGGCATCTCTAAACGGTATAATGCCCTCTTCCTCTCTATAAATTAAAGATTGATTTTTATTGTATTGGTTGATGTCTTTGTTTAATTGGTTTTGAAAGACTTATTGGTTCTTTCTACATTAGGGAGAACAAATAAAGGTCAAATCCCCCATAAGATCCTAACATTAACTTAATATTTTCGTCCTTATCAATTGTATGCGCAACATGTAGTGTGACATATGGGAAATACAATTAAGAAATTTCCCTTCCATTTTCAATAAAATCTTTCGCCAATTATTAAATAGTGTTGGTTACATGCATGTACTAAAATCATGGTGCTTATTAAAAAAAAAACTATTGCCAAAATTTGGTTTTATTTCTTTGCACCTAATGATTCTAGAATTCTACCCACCAGTGACCCCAAGAATTTCATTTTCTAGTGTCAAGTTTTCCTATTTCATACGAATAAAAGATTGAATATAAGATATTTAATTTAGTTGGAATATACTGTATAAGTATTATAAACTTCTAATATTATCCTAGATTCCTACCGATAAAAAGAGTAAAAGATTTTTCATCCTTAACTAGCATATATAAAGCAAGTGTCACAATTTCTCGACTATTAATGCAAGCAAGGGTGCATATAATGATTGCATTCCTAAATTTAATCTCTTAAATTTGAATAAGTTCTTTGTTGAAGTTGATTTCATAATGAATCTAGGTTTTACCTGGCCAAATTTCAGTGACAGTCAATTTTGTTCAGGTTTTGAGCTGGGAATCTCATCTCATCTAAGTAATATCTTTCAATGCAGCTGTTAAAACTATTTAAAAAGCCTTTTCAAGAAACTAATATAACTAAACTACCCAGTAATTTGAAAACTTTGAAATATTCGTTCTGAAATTATGCTTATAATTTATTTTTTATTTTTTTTAAAAAAGATGCCACGGCTCTGTTGACATTTCATCAAGGTTCTCCAATGATCATTTTCCATTAAGAATATAAAATTCCAAGAGTGACGTTACATTAACAATTAACAAATATGGAGATGTTGTAGCCATTCGAAAGCTGCACCTCAAAAAATCTTCTCCCAACGTGTTCTCTAGTTCAATTAATAGACTTTATAACAATTAATAAAACCCAGGTTCAGATTTTAATTAAGGTTCAGTTTTTGAAAACAATAATACTTGGTACATGCGAATAATTCTGGAGAATATTGCGCAAGCAAACCATGGTTAAGGCAAGACAAACATGTCACCCCTTTCATCATCATCATCATCAACTCCTATTTTAAAGCCTTGCTATATTGTCTTTTTCGGTGTAATCATCATCAGACTTTATTTGATTTTCTTAATTTCTTTCATAATAAGATTCACAGCTTCAACAAGAAATGTCATCTTTGTGAGTTTGGCTAGGCCAAGTCTTCTTTTCAAACCTTTGCCTCCTTTCTTCATCTTTTCCTTTCATTCTTCATTCATTCATTTTCTATGTGGCTTTTTTAGTCCTTGATAATACCCTCATCTTAATCACCCTAGTTCACTAGATTGGTTTGCCTTTACCCTTAATCTCTCAGAACCCACTTCTGCTAGAGAATCTTTCAATAGGACTTCTACACATATAGGCTTCTCTTTTTCCCTTTTGTTGTTGTAGTTTGCCATATATCTAAGATTTTCTGAAAAAAAACTCCCATGTTTCCATAAGTGGTGAAGACAAATATTACTATGGGGACTAACAGGCAGGAGCATGAAATTTCAGGAGGATCCGAGGTAAAGTATTCACAATTCAAAGCTATACTCAACTCTATATTTTGTTTGTCATTTTATGAAAGTATTGCAACTGCTAAAGCTTCAAAATTTTGAATTCTACAACACCCTATGTCAGGTAACATATCAGGAGATGGTAGAAAATGAAGTCAAGGACACTCAGAAAGGTCCAACACGCAAATTAATAACTGAGAGCTGCAAATCAAACAGCATGGTTATAAAGGTAATCATCATATCCCCACTTTTTCTTCTTTCTTAGTAGATGTTGTACTTGTACGTTATGTTCAATTGAAGCTGAAAAATGGTCTGAATTGGTACGAAAACAGAAACGACATACGTTGATTCCTCCTCACATCATAGCTGAAGCCATATCAACTATCCCTGATCTTGACATTAGATGGTCAGGTCCAATCACACCAAAAGAAATGGAATATGTTGAACAATATGTTCTAGCAAAGTATCCAGAATATTCAGGCCTCATGGAAGGAGAAGGAAATGGGATAAACTTGTCTAGCTTTATGATCTTTGAGGAGCCTAATTCAGAACCAATGATGGATGATAGGGGCAAGTCACCAAGAGAGTCTTCTACATATTTGTTTGGAAGCAATAATCTCCCTGAAATGGATAGGGCCAAAATCCAGTTAGAGCCATCAAGATTACTAGACATTCTCAACAAGAAATCCTCATTCCCTGGAAGTTTCATCTCTATCCCAGAAATCCAAGCACGCAACAAGGTTTTGAAGCATTATGGTTTGCCTGATGAAGAGTACCTTGTTCTCTTCACTCCAAGCTACAAGGATGCTATGATGTTGGTGGGAGAAAGTTACCCTTTTGTCAAGGGGAACTATTACATGACCATTCTTGACCAGGAAGAAGACTATATAAGGGAATTTGCTTCTTTTAAGGAGTCCAAGGTGATCTCAGCACCAAAGACTTGGCTGGATTTGAGGATCAGCGGGTCTCAGCTTAGCCAAAACTTCAGGAGGAGGTGTAAGATCAGCTCAAAAGGCTTGTTCTCTTATCCGGTCGATGCAAATGGAACAATGCATTGGATTTCTGAGGCTCATAGGAACAATTGGCATGTTCTACTTGATGCTTCTGCCTTGGAAGTGGGAAAGGACCGGCTGCATCTTCTGGCACTTCACCGGCCGGACTTTGTGATCTGTAGTCTTGACAACCCTCATTCCAATCCTTCAAGAGTCACCTGCCTCTTAGTGAGAAAGAAATCCTTTGAGGTCTCAGCTACTTCATCTCAGGCAGTTGAATGAGTGAGATAAGGAGTACTGCTTGCTTATGATTTTAGAGCAATTAGCAAATTGGACAAAATTTCCATGCAGATCCTTAGGTGTTTTTTCTCCTATCAGAATTGGAATTTCCCCTAGGTAGCTTATGTCAATCTTTAATGTAAACTTTTATTATGCAAACTACTGAGGTGAACTTCCAATTCTGATTGGAGAACACTATCATAAGCACTTAATAAACTGCACCTGAGTTTTGTCCTTAAGAAATTTGATATCATGGACTCTAAGAAGCCATGAATTTTCCTGGCGTACTTTGTAGATTGAATAAATTAACACATGCATATACAAGACCACTTATTACTGGTTGGAACACATTAAGCATTGCTAATCATCTGGTTTGTTTGTAATTTGTAAGTTTTTATATTACCTTTCTCCCTTAATAAAAGACTCTTTTAACTAATCTACACCCTTTAAGAAAGATAGTTTATCTAAGTCTGGTGTGGTTTTTGCCAAACCCATTTTTTCCATATGAATCAATTGGTTTTGAATAATTTTATATCTTTAATTTCTGACTTCAAAGGTGTTATGGGGATTATCCCGGCATTAGATATGTCTACTCCGACCTACATATACAAAACCACCGAAGTAGGATATGAAACGCCAATAATAAGTAACACATGGTGTAACTAGCTTTCCTGCAAAGGCACATAACGGTCTATAAATACTGTAGTTATACGAGAAATAAGACAACTCTGATTCAGTTCGTGCATCTCTCTCTCGATCACACTCTTACGTTCCAGTGATTACACCATAACAACATGCATGTGTCCCCCTATTGCCTTGGCCAAAATCAACCACAGTATCTTCAGTTTTTGCCACAAAACTCTCTTATCCATTTTTTGGTATGCTTAGTCATCGAGCCTTTAGGTTCCAAGAACAGGAATTTGTCCCGTTTGCAAACCCCGGCCATTTATATTTTATCTAGCAAGATACAAAAATACAAATGCAAGTGGTCTTACGTGCAAATTTTAGCTAGCTGAGTGGTGTCACAAAATTCTGTGCTGGCATTTGGTAACATCTATGTTTAGAGACGTGTAGACCAAGACATGTTATCAATTAAGTTGTTGGAATGAAGCATGTCCAGTGTCGTTAGCAAGTTGTCTGCAGTACAAAGGTCAAAAGGTTCTTTTTGTCCTTCCCTCGTTACTACTATAAGATTTGCTTTGTTCTATGTTAAGAGTACATAAACATAAATTTGTTAAAATCATGTGCAGTAATTCAGAAGCAAACAGCGGATATGTCTTGCAACCGTGCTCATCACCATTGCCTGGATGAGTTCAAGAAAATGTCCTAAAAGAAACGCAATAGATTCAATATCTAAACTTGTTATCTTCATCTCATGCTCAAAGTGATTCTTTACTTCTGACTTTCTTTAACATTTTTGAAAATAATTTATATAGTTTTAGTTTTATTTGCAAACAAAATTACATTTATTAGCCATTTCATTCAACTTGTTTCTTTGGTAATCTGGCAGGCGAACACATGGTATAACATCGAAGACTCGAAAATGCTAGATGCTGGGCAGAGTATTGGAAGCCAACATGACAAATAAATCTTTGACCTTCGTACCATACGGATAACTTTGATTAATTTTTACTTCTTAATGTTTTGAAGAACTTTAACAACGCAAGGACCAAACACTAAATAACTACTTCTTTATCATTAAATACTGAAAAGGGATTTTTTTAGATGGGAAGCAATGTAAAAATATGTTGTTGGTTTTGTTTTTATTTCTATATTCTCTCATCTAGTTTCCATAAAAGTGTATTTGTTTAACTAGATAATATATTTTTTTTATAAAAAATTAAATTCTTTTTTATTAAAAATATCTGTTTCAATATTTTAGTAAAAAAAATTTTAAATTTTAAATCAAATTTTAGTTACTTCAAAGAATAAAATTTTAAATTCTATATTTTCATGGGATTTAATTTGGAAATTCTGACCCTTCAACTTTTCTCTCTCTGGTTGGTCTTCTCTTTCTCTCTTCTCTCTGGTTCTCTTCTCTCTTCTCTCTTCTCTTTGGCGCAGTCGTAGCGAGACTCATCAAAATGCGCGTCGTATTTCGCTGTATAAAGCGAGAACGGGATTGTTTTAATCACCGTTTCGTCCAAACCGTAGGGGGAGAACACGTGCGGTCCGTCGAAGGGAGAATCGTAGGGGAGGGTCTTGAGGTCGCCGACGGAGGAGGGGAGGAAGCGGCGGCGTCGGAAGCGGCAGAGGAGGCGGTGGACGGGTGGTCTGAGGTGACGCGCGATGAGGCGGGAGTAGGTGACGACAAGAAACGCGGCGGCGACGACGACGACCATTGCTATTAAGGGCGGAGTGAAGTCAACCGCCGGCGAGTTTGACGGCGGGGGTAGGAAAGACTTGCTGAGGATTGGTGTTGGAGATGGGGCCCAATGAGGTGGCTGAGAAGGAGCCATCATCGTGATGATGATGGGAATAACAAAAACAGAGGAATAGGGTTTTAGTTTTAGAGTAGTTCTACAAACAAAAACAGAGCAGAGAGAAGACTGTGCAATTGGGGTTAATGCAAAGAAAGATAGAAACGTTGACTGTGGTTGTGTGCTTCTATGTTTTTTCTCTTTCTTTTTTATTTTTTCCTTTTACTTGCACTCACTTACGAGTATTGTGATGCCAGAGCCACCGCATCTCTTTGATTTCGACGGCGACGGAGACCAAGAGGCCGGCAAATATAGTGGCGGAGATTATGGACATCAAGACCGGCGAATATAGTGGCGGAGATGATGGACATCGAGAGATTGTGGAGCGCGGGAATGGATCCCGATGGAGGGAAACGCTGAAACTATTATTTGATGTTAATTCTGTGATTATTGAAAAGAGAAGTTATATCTAAACATAGAATTTTAAAAATAAAAAATTTAAATTGAAGTATTTGAAATTTTTAAAATTTAAATTTTTTTAAAATTTTAAATTGCATCATCCCAACACACTGAATGAATTGTATGAATTGTGTTGTTAGTTCACTTCGTTATAATAATGCCCCCACTTCCACCATAAGGAGCAGGAGTTGTTGAAAACAGAGAGTATTACCTTTTAATTGATAAGTTACTTGGCCTTTCTTGATTTGTTTGAAACATGAATAACTATAAACTTAGATACAAACCCTAAAATTAATGTCAACTAAATTTTAGGTGATCTACTGAAAATATGAAAAATGCATTTATTAGTGAATACGTTGAATTATGAACCTACAAGTAAATTAACTGTGAACACTTATTATTACAAAAAAAAAACTACATTGCCATTTGCAGCATGAAGTTATCTTGAACTAGAAACGTGATGCCACTAGTTATTCAAGTCATTTACAGAATCTATTATATTTTACTATTTATAACTTTCCCATTTCTGACTTTTGAAAACTCTTTGGATTTTGGAATCGCTTTGTGAAGATCCAGCAAAAGAGACGTTTTGTGGACCAAATGGTCCAAATCCAATCTACATGAACAAACTAGTCACAAATTCCACTTAATGAAAATAAATGGTAAGTTAAAAAAGGAATATGCATTTTACTGATTGCCTAGATGAGCTCCAAGAGAAGATGTTGAATCTACACTTCTACCAACCGCTAAAAAAGGAAACAGATTGAATATGTAAAACATGATATCCTCATCTCATTTTCAAAGTGCTTCATTTGCTTTTGATTTCTACAACAGATTCTCTGCTTAGATTTCTAACAGCAATAATATTACTAGCACATCATTTTCAATCTCACTACATCAAAAAACCCAACGGCACAATACAAACAACAGGAGATGGATATAAGATTACAGAGATAGCTGCTACTGCATATAGTAAGCTAAATAAAAGGAAAATACAAAGTCTTGCTACCAAAACTACTGCAAACTATGATGCTCACCACAGGCCAAATCCTGCAACTATGAAAGCATTATCTTATATATATATTGTACAAACCAAGCATCACGGAACATTTGATCTAGGCAATCAGTACCTCGTTCTACCGTCTCCCTCCGTTATCACATCCTTGAAGGATCCATTACTGGGAATCATCGGCAACACATGCTCCTGATGTGGCACAATGACATCAAGAAGGTAGGGGCCAGGGGTGTCCAACATTTTCTGAATTTCTGCTCTAAGCTCTTCCTTCTTCGTCACACGCGCTGCCGGTATCCCACAAGCGTCAGCAAACTTGAGCATGTTTGGGAATATCTCATTCTCGCTAGACGGGTCTCCAAGATAGGTGTGAGCTCTATTGGACTTGTAGAACCGATCCTCCCACTGAACCACCATGCCCAAATGCTGATTATTCAACAACAATATCTTAACAGGAAGATTCTCCACTCTTATAGTTGCCAATTCTTGAACATTCATGATGAAACTACCATCTCCATCAATGTCAACCACAACAGCGCCGGGGTTAGCAACAGCAGCGCCAATAGCCGCAGGCAATCCAAAACCCATGGCTCCAAGACCCCCCGAGGTCAACCACTGCCTCGGTCTCTTGTACTTGTAAAACTGTGCAGCCCACATTTGATGCTGCCCAACCCCAGTACTAACAATAGCATCCCCATTTGTCAACTCATCAAGAACCTCAATAGCATGCTGCGGGGAAATGGCGTCCTGGAATGTTTTGTAACCCAATGGAAACTTGTGTTTCTGCACATTAATCTCTTCCCTCCAGCCTCCAAGATCAAGCTTACCACCCCCCACTCTTTTTTTCTCCAAAATCATATTAATCCCCTGCAAGGCCAGCTTCAAATCCGCGCAAACCGACACATGCGCCTGCTTATTCTTTCCAATCTCAGCAGAATCAATATCAATGTGAACAATCTTAGCCCTACTAGCAAAAGCCTCAAGCTTCCCAGTAACACGGTCATCAAACCTTACCCCAAAGGCAAGCAACAAATCACTATTGTCAACAGCATAGTTAGCATAAACAGTACCATGCATACCCAACATTTGAAGGGAATATTCATCCCCAATAGGATAAGTTCCAAGGCCCATTAAAGTGCTAGCAACGGGAATACCAGTCAGTTCCACAAAGCGTCTCAATTCATCACTGGAATTCAAACTGCCACCTCCGACGTAGAGGACGGGCTTTTGGGCCTCGGTTATGAGTCTGACAATGTGCTCTAATTGGGCCTCGGTGGGGGGCCTGGGAAGCCTGGCGAGGTACCCGGGGAGGTTGATGGGCTCGTCCCAATTAGGCACGGCGAGTTGCTGTTGGACGTCTTTGGGGATGTCGATGAGGACCGGGCCGGGGCGGCCGGAGGTGGCGACGAAGAAGGCTTCGGCGACGATGCGGGGAATGTCGTCGACGTCGAGGATGAGGTAGTTGTGCTTGGTGATGGATCTGGTGACTTCGACGATGGGGGTTTCTTGGAAGGCGTCGGTGCCAATCATGCGCCGGGGGACCTGGCCGGTGATGGCGACGACGGGGACGCTGTCCATTAAGGCGTCGGCGAGGCCGCTGACGAGGTTGGTGGCGCCGGGGCCGGAGGTGGCGATGCAGACGCCGGGGAGGCCAGAGGAGCGCGCGTAGCCCTCGGCGGCGAAGATGCCGCCCTGCTCGTGGCGAGGGAGGACGTTGCGGATGGTGGAGGAGCGCGTGAGAGCCTGGTGGATCTCCATCGACGCGCCGCCGGGGTAGGCGAAGACATTAGTCACGCCCAGCCGCTCAAGGGCCTCCACAAGGATGTCCGAGCCCTTGCGCGGTTCAGCGGAGGCGAACCGCGACACGAAGGGCTCTGATGTTGCCGGCGCTGCAGTGGTGGTGGTGGCCGGCGGCGAGGGGGGTTTGGAGATGGAACATTTGATTTTGAGCGCGTGGTTGGGTTTAATGAAGGTTTGATGAGAGAGAGGGAGGGTGGATCTAGCAATGCGTTTGGGGAAGGTGGGGTGTGAAGAGGAAGAGGGAGAAGAGAATGGGGTGGTTCTGGAAGCTGTGGCCGCCATTGTCTTTGTGTGGCTGCACTGAGACTCTCAGAGTGTGTCTATGCTTACTTTTAAGAGGGAGTTTCTGTTTCTGTTTGTATTTCTTTTACCTTTTTGCCCTTGAGTTTTGTCTGTTTAATGTTTATGTGTGGGTAAAGAAACGCACTACTTGTGCTCACTGCTAACGAATCAGTGGTGTCGAACATCGCATGTGAGATAGCCACATATCGCTTCCAGACAAAACAAGCACTCATTTTTAAATATTTACTCATATAGTTACATTAAAAATAAAGAAAACAATTAATTGGGTTAAATTTAGTACTATAGTTACCTTATTATTCAAACATTAATTATGTTATCAATATTTGTTAAATTTTACATGTATATATTAAAAATAATCATAATTTTATTTTTAATATAAGTAGGTTCATTCATTCTTAAACTTTTATAGTTACTTCATGTTTTTAATTTTGAAAATTAGGTCGGTTGAAGATTTCAATAAAAACAACATGAAAATTTGTTTAATACCTGACTCTATTACAAATTTAATTATGGTTTAAAAAAATAAATTTTAAAAATACCTGGCTTGATAAATGTTGAAAGTGTCTCATAATTGCAAAAACCACACCTTTACCATACGTTCATAGATAGATGTATATTGAGCAAAAGGATGACAAATATATAAAATTTGTTCTTTGAGAGGAGAAATACTTACTTCTTAACAACATTGTTACAACTTTGCAAGTAACAATTGTTTGTTGAGGAGTGCTGCAAGTAGTCATTACCTGTTAACACATATATGGAAAAAAAAAATTAGTATTGAAAAAAAGAATCACGCACATTCTTTTTCTGGTGGCAGATATTGAAAAATGTTGGTAATAGAATATAAAAATTTGTTATCTCTGTTATTGTCTCTTTGTGTTGAGATTTTATATAATACATCATGTATCATTTGGATAACCAACCTTTAAGCTATTCCAAATTCAATTAACAGTTCACTGTTATAAACTTAATTCCGGTTTTAATAAAAATCAATTTTAAAATTTATGCACTACTTAACTGTTACAAATTTAAGGAACAATTAACTTTGAAACCTTTTAACGTTGAAATTTTGATTTTATATAGCTACTTCAAATTTAAATTCTATTATTATTATTATTATTATTCAAACAATATTTATACTATCAATACTTGTTAATTTTTAAATAGTTGATCATATATATGTTTTAATCACCCAACACGCGAGAGAGAGAGAGAGAGTAGAATAGTAAAACCAAAAATTGATATATGTCAAATTGATTTGATTTAAATTAATATTCTACTATTAAACTTAATTAAATTTAAAACGTGTCATGCATTTAAAAATATAAACTTCACTTTGTGAAAATCTATTAATAATTGTGAAACCGGAGTTATGAAAATTAAAACCAAAAGGTAATAATACTTTAAAAGGCTTTGAATTTTATTTTATATTTTTTTTAAAACCTGTGAATAAATTTAATAATAAATACTATTAAATTTAATATATGTATATTTTATATTAAATGAAATTTTACTCTACTTTTTAAAAAGCAATAATATTTTAGCAATTAATGAAAAGAAAATAAAAGTAAAAAAGTAATCATAAGAAAAACTATCATAAATAAATGTAAATGAAAATTTACATTATATTTAAAAAAATAATCATTATATTAAAAAGTAATCATAAGGAAGTAAAAGTAAAAAATAATTAAATATATTATTGATAATTGTTAAATTAATTCTATATTATTTTTTATTTTATTAGTTTTCTCTATTTCTATTTAATAAACATATGAAATACAATAATTATAAACATAATGAATTATTATTTTAAAAATTAATCATAAGAAAAAAATTAATCATAATAAAAATTCCATTATTAATATTAGATCAGATTGAATCAAATCTACAAATATTGTGATATTGGTTAAACTCTATTATTTTAATTTTTTTTAGTAAAACCTGAATTAAAATGATTTTAAATTAACATCTCAGGTGATTTTGAATAACTTTATTTTATAAGATTCTTTTAATGAAGACTTAATTATTAATTTGGCCTCCAAATTATATTAAAATATTTAATTTGGTTAAAAATTTAATTTAATCCTTAAATTATTTTAAAATGAATCAATTTGATTATTGCTATCCAATTAAACTAACACCATTAAAATAGCAAATTCCAACTACTTTTGTTTACAAGTAGAGGTGGAAGATTTCTAGCATAATTATTATTTTAAGAAAATAAAATGGTTTCCAACCTCCCTCCATCGTGCCCCTCACTATCTCAAGGCCACCCATGTCCACGAGCACATTGGAGTGACAATGGAGCATGACGAATGCGGAAGGCTTGAGAAGCTCCTGGTTCATGGTGTTGAGGACCAAATTGGTCCGTTTCAAAATAAATATGGAGACTAGATTCGAGTTTTTTAAAATTTAGAGATTAAATTCAACATTTTAATATAATTTAAGGACCAAAATGATGATTAAGCTGTTACTTAATTTATACTTTTTAAGAAAATTGCTTAATTTAATTTAATTAATAGTAATTTTTATTATTTTCCAAAACTGCAACATGATTTTTTTAATAATGACATTGAATTAGCCCTTTGGGGACCAAATTTTTTTAATTTTCACTTAATTAAAACACAATAATAATGACATGGCAAATTGGAGAGCTGTGATTGATTGTGTGGGTAAAGATGATTTATAATGACAATGTATTAGCATTTTTCTCTTCCCAAAAATACTTAGATGTTGAGACATATATATATATATATATATATATATATATATATATATATATATATATATATATATATATGTTTGTCATTCATTAGGTTTCCAATTTAATGTATGATTTGCAATGTTTTGAGAATCAATGAAAATAAAAAAAAAATGTTTATGTTTATCTTTTCTTTAGCTTTGTTGATGGTAGGTATAGTAATCAGAGTAGAATAGCATAGTTTCCTTGCGCCTATCACATAGTCCGCAACTCAACCTCATTTCTTTGATCGTGTTTAGCATTTGCAACAATTTTAAGACGCTTTATTTTCTGCCATGTCTACCAAGCAAGATACCATTATTTGTTTATCTCAACAAGCCATTTTGGTTTGAAGGCACACATTGCAAGAGATGGAAACAAAAAATGTCGTTCTTTTTGACAGTGCGCAAAGTTAATGTCATTCTTACCGCTGGCAAGCCTGTTCTACCAGAAAATTCGTCAAATGCTCAACAGAAGGAACTGGAAATATTTTATATGTAAGAATTTTATTTTTTTTTTAAAATGGTTTATCTGATTGTCTTTATGATTATGTACAAGAGGTTTGATAGGCGATGAAGAAAAATATGTCAAAGAGAGGAAGCTCTTGCTGTTGTCAAATCCACTTCTATTGTCCTGAAATTAAAAGGTCAAAATATATATGAAATATCAAAATTGTAAGAAAAGCATCAACAATAAAAATGGCAATCAGAATAAAAATGGACAAAACCCTCTTCATGACAGTTTAGCTGTTATATATAATTATGATAAGCATGAGAATTTGGTTAGGAGTTTCCGACTTAAGGCCATTAGACAGTTTGAGAAGCTTGTTTTTAGCAATGAATATGAGTAACATTCCAACTTGTGCCTATTATTCAATTGCAAGGAATGTTTGGTTTTAGCTTAGGTGGGCATTAACAAGTGTTACGTAGTAGGCTATAGAAAAGGTCGTGAAATTGGAGGTGGTGTGTCGCAGGTTGTTACTTTGTAGGTTTGGATTGTTGGATTTCAACATTATTATTAAGGCAGGATTACCTATTTTCCATCTCAAATGGAGAAGACATTAGAAGTGGCTACCTGCAAATTATTGTCTTGTCAAATCCGACACGCAAAAATAATGATTAAGTGATTTTGGTTCACTCACTTTCTTTCCATGGCCCATCACAAAAAAAGGTCCATTCAGATACTTGTTGTCGTTCTATATACGGTTTCTTTTTTTAATATTATAAATTAAATAAGAAACTTATAAATTTAATAGCGAAATTTATAAAATTCCAAAATAAATAATAAGTTTTCATTATTTATTATTCACTCGATACTTTTAAAAAAGATAGTAGTTGGTTAGTGCATATCAAATGATTCTCACAATATGTGGGGCCTCTATCATCATATTCCGGACAACGTGGCTGCATCTCAACCTCCCAATCCCATTTTATACTTTTGAAATTCCAGAATGTTCAATTAAAAATAGACATTTTCTTCACGTGCTTATGAAACAGAGCCTAGTCCCAAACTACTATGGGATCCAAACGAATCCGAGCAAAATTAATGAAACGAAGACTTATTTTGTTTCTTTGTGTAGTCAAGTTTTTATATGTACTCATTAGTCTCTTTATAGGTAAGTTTTTTAAATATTTTTTTATAAATGATATTATAGCTAATTTATTTAATTAAGGAAAAGAAGACTTGTTTCGTTTCTTTGTGTAGTCATTTTCCTAAAAGTAATAGTTATAAAAGATGTTAACTTTGTTTATAATTTTGATATTATAAATAAATTTTTCATAAAATATTAGTACAAAAATTGATGTATTATTTTATTAGTATATTTTTTTATATAACTTAATTTTAAAAATAAATTTAATCTGTAAATATGTAATAAATTATTTTGATTTTGTTAATTTTCAATTAAGAGATTTTTTTTTCAAATGTTCATTAGTTAGTGATTTATTTTGTTCACGTTAAGTAAGATATTAAAAGCATTTCCATATATTTGAAATTGTTGAAGTTAATTTTAGAACGAAAAATAACTTGATATACTATGGATAATAATCAGATTCCAAGTACCTCCTCCCTCTTGAACAAATTTAATTATTTTATTCTCATCAAATAGAGATCCGTGGCTCTCCAAGAAGCTATCGGTTAAAAGATTTTGCAGCTGCAGAATGTAATTGTTGAACATCCTGTATCCTCTATTAAGAATATATTTAACATATTTTTACAAACTCCTCTTCGTTTTCCTCTTTCTCTGCTTTTCTTCTCTTCTTTCGTGTGACTAAATTGAAATGTGAGAGTAAGAGAGGTGTGGGTGGGTTTTGTGCGTTTTAAGCCCCTTGATGGGCCTCATCGGCCCTTCCTCATCTATTCTAACTCTAACCTGCTAATCTTTTATGATACAAAATGTTTGGATAAGTCATAAGCTCTTCTTCTGACAATTTCAATTTCTCTACTGAAAATATAAAATATATTTTCAGTAGAGAAGCTCTCAAAAGAATCTTAAAAGAATTTATGACTTGTATCTAAAGAAACCTACGCCCCCATACTCCCCATGTTTTACTAAACATTTATAAAACAAGCATACAAACTCAGATTGACACTAAAATATTCCGCTGCATTCCCATGAGTCAAATCAATCATTTTAGCAGAAAACATTATCCTCAATTTTTCATCATGTGCAAAATTCGATTGAACCAACAACTATTTATCGTTGAGTAAAATTACTCTGACCCAATAAATTAAAAGACATCATAGTATTATATAATGTTATCCAAATCATATTACACTAATTTTCTCACTTTGAAATGTTAGTTTCACTGAAAAAAAAATGATAATTTAAGCTGTCTATTAGAACTCCGTATTTTGCTCCCCCTCCCCAAATGGATTGAAACAAGGAACAACATAAAAAATTAATAGTAATGAACATGTGCATTTTCATTCAACATTGGAAAATGATTTAGTCAATTAAACTAATTGAGGGTTTGAAAATCTATTTACCTTGTATATCTCTTTATGAATTAGATTTATAAGCAATTAATAAGTTTTTAATTCAAGAAAATAAGAAATTGTTAAAATTGTGACTAAAGATAAAAAAAAACACGATTTACCCAAATACATAGATAGAAAAGAAACAGCTATAGATATCAGATACCGGATATCAAATACTATGAATCGAAGCACATAGCAAAGTATACGAGTGGTATCATGACTTATGAGGAAATAAACAGTATTGGCAGATGATCATACATGTTTCACACAGAAGGATCAGTGTTTAGTTTTAAATTTTTGTACAAAAGTAGTTAAATCATGCTGTTCATCGAGTTAACAGGTTCACAGTGTCATCCCATAAAAATTTAGTAAACAAAACCATTTCTAAATTGCAGCAAGTTCAGAATCTTCATAACTCCTGACTGTCCATCATCGGCATCGATGTCACTCAACTGCATAAGAGCAAACCACAGGATACATCAAAACCACATTTCCAATTTTCATAGATTAGTATACACGATAAACAAAAAAAACTACACATGCAAATAAAACATATTTCAGATGGATATAAAATAATTTAGCTACTTTAATAATCATAAATTAACATTCCCAGCGGCAGTTGTAGCAGGGCAATGGTCAACAGTCTATTATAACATCACCTCTGTGCATTAGCAGAGGTGTTAACTTCTGGCTTACAACTCTTAATATCATGCAGAACAACAGGTCATAGTTTTGGGAAGTTGCATTCAAATTTTCACATTACATGTGCTAATGACAGAAATTTAGAGATTCAGAGGTAAATGATATATCATTGTACTTAATACATGACAAATTTATGGCGTTTATATGGTCCATGTTGCCAACCCCACCTGCCTAATGAAAAAAAGCTTAGTTGTTGTTGTAACATGATAAGAATCTAGAAAGAGCCACACCACAGAAGATAACTGTTATAGTTGGAAAGTTCAAGGTCTTACAAACCCCCACACTATAATCTCACGTTTCTAATGTGGGACTTAAGTCCCATACCTTTCAATTGGATCTAACATTCCAACACACTTCGCAGCCCTGGCCAACGGCCACCACGTGGGATGACTAATCTCAAGCAATGCCAGCATCGCCACTCACACCACTGATTTACAGATCAGAATCATGGTTTTTGCCTCTCAAACCAATTGATAAGAGCCTTGAGAGCAACAAACCACAAAAGCTAGCTATTGTAGTTGGAGAGCCCAGGTCTTATAAACCTCACACTAGAATTCAATATTTCCAATGTGGACATCACTAAGGGCATAAGTTGGTGTTACTTGAGATGAATAAAGACACATTAAAAATGCAACTGGATTTAAGTTGAAGCCATATTTACAAGATTAAGTGAGTAAAACTGTTAGTTGATATAGTGCTCGGAAAATGAATCCATCAATTAAGCCATAAAATAAATTAGTTACCAATGAGCTACAGCCTTTCTGTTTATAAAATTTGAAAACTTCATAAATTTTCACATTTCGTGTGTTAATCAGTAATCAAATATCCTGAACTTAAATGTAGTAATGGCAAAAATTTCAGAAAAGACATTAAGCGAGTATTTCATAATGGCTTTAAAGGAAGGAAACTGAAAACACATTAACGTAGCAACATGATTTAAGTTGAAGCCATATTTACAAGACTGTGCAGGTAGAAATGTTAATTGATATGACTTATATATAGCTCAGAAAACAAATCCATCAATTAATTCCTAAAACAGTTACCAATGTGCTACATCCTTTCTGACTTCTGTTCATAAAATTTGAAAACTTCCTTCTTCCTCTCTCCCCCCATAAAAAGGTAAATATAAAACAGAAATGGAATGACGAATTTATGGTCTGTAAGGTTGCTAATTTTCAACTAATTGTCGAGGCAAACTGTACCTCTACTATAATCCACCCATACCAAGATGCAACAGAAATAATATCCTAACAGACTGGGGAATCAAGTAAACTAATTAATGACTTAAGGAGCTCCAACTCCAACAATTTGCCAAGGTAAAGCACATTAAATGGAGTGAGAGCTTATGCTACCAGATCAGAAGCAATCAAGCAACATCATTGCCATAAAATATGACAATAAAACAGAGTGCATCATATTCACCATCTTACATTTTCTCATGTAATATATTCAATACCTGTTAAACCAAACCAAACAATCTTCATAATATCTATATTTAAAGGCCAAGAGATGCATTCTTTCATTGTCTCATCAGATTTGGGCATGTAGGAATACAAACATACGCAATATCTAATTATCTTTACTAACGAAACATAGTTATTAAACTTGGACCACATATCAATCAACTTGATTGAGGCATTGGGTCAATAGGACACTAGTTCTGAAAATTTAGTAATCGAGTATATATATTTATAACAATATACATATTAAAGAGCATATGATTGAAAAATATGAAACATTGTTTTCTAACAGGCTGTGAGTAATTAACATTCAGATTAAATATTCAATCAACTTATAAGATACCTTAAACTAATAATCATATGGAGGACATGGCCCACATTGCCTGCTAATAAAACGGAACTAGTTTGCCCCCACTTCATATAGGCAACCTCCTCCAGCTACCTCAATTATTATAGCCTTGCAAGTGTCAAACATTGACGTCATCCTTGGTCCTTACTTTGGGAGCTAAAAAAATTGATTTGTGGTGTCTCACTCTCAGCTATTAACTAGCAAAATTGATTTACCGAAACAAAGGTCAAAAGTTGATATGGTAGGAAAAGAACCTCCCAAGTCAAATAAAACTCTTGTCGGGTTAGCCAAACACTGGCTCAATTGTAAGTCTGACACAATAAATGAATTGGGTCCGATTGGGCTTAATAATTACAATGTGGAATCGCCCTACTTTCTTTTACCATATTCCAAGTACCAACTTGCACACATTTTGAAAGTCTAAAGTATGAGGGAATATAAAGAACCTTAGCCACGCTAAAAATTTTAAAGCTTGTTTAACCCTGTTGAGAATCTCTAAGTTCATTTCATCATAGTTTGACCTCCCTAGAAAGATAGGTCCATTTTGTGGGAAGAGGGGGAGAGACTTATCATTTGCATCAGCTCTACTTTGCCCGATCTCATGCACAAGAGCTCACGCCTACTACTAGCATGTTTTAAATAGAATAGACGGATGGAAGAACATCTATTGGGAGAAGTCATCCTCTTACATGGATCTAAGTACCTTGAAGGATTAGTCTCTAGCTCTCGGCTAGGGGATATCCTAGGTTCACCCAAAACAAAAGGGGGAGAGACTCATTTCTTGGTCGAACTATATCAAATTCCAATACTATATTTATAGAAAAAAAACTATTCCAATCCTCCCCAAATTCAGATATTCCTAGTTTAAGGTATCACATTCACATCCAAATAGCTAGCTGAAATAGATACTCATTAGCAGCACAAATTCCTCAGGCAAATTAAATTTTTAAGAGACAACGACTTCTAACAGTCCAAAGGTAGTTTGCAAGAAAAAAAACACCCCTGCAACTTTCACATAATTCCCATGACCAAGACAACAACAACCCATAAAAAGGACATCCAAGTTATCGTTCAACGTCAAATGATATATGACAATGTGATATGTTTCATCACGCTTTGCAAAACTTCATCATGTCAACGTGTCAAATTGCCCTTGCAATTTGCAAATTCTGAGACAAACGCTCCCTTAAAAACCCTTAAAAAGAACATTCCATTTACACATTACAAATTCTAATAAGCCCTCACGTACCAATATGATAAAAACAACACAACACAAAACGTCTATAGTCAAACCAAACCATTATAGTAGAGTTCAAACAATTGCATGACACAATTAAAACCCAACCTCAGCACAAACACAAATTTAAGTGAGAAGTCAGTGAGGGAGTGAGTTTTTTCTTTTTGGTAAATAGTGAGTGAGTGAGTCAGTTACCTCTGGCCATCAAGGCTCCGCTGGGCACCGGCCCCGCCGGTGCCATAGGAAGCGTCCTCGGCAGCGGACTGCCAGACGGACTGCCATGCCTGGGAGGGCGGCTGGACATAAACCCCGGTGGCGGGATCGACGGCGGGGCGGCCAATCATCATCCCGGCAGGCTGTCCAATGGGCGGGTAGTAGTAAGGCACCCCACTGGCGGTGGCCCCCACAAGAGCAGCGTCGTCCTTGATCTCGTCGCGGGGGACAATATCAACGAGGAAGTCGAAAATGTCGGTGCGGGTGATGGCGGCGGCGATGTCGTTCTTCTGGAGGGTGCGGCGCTTGTTCTCCTCGGCGTGGAGCCAGGAGCGGATGGTGAGCTCGAGGATGAAGAGCTCGCAGGCCTTGGCGAAGAGGATGGGGGCCTCGGCGGAGATCATGCGGACATCCTCGTCGGCCTTCATGATCTTCTTGATGCGGGCAAGAGGGAGCTGGTGATTCTTAAAGTCGTTCACGTGCTCGATTTCTTGACGCTGGTAAGACCAGAACATCTGGAGCTGCTGCTGCTGCTGCTGGAGAAGGTGCTGGAAAGGGGGAGGAGCGCCTGCACCTGCACCTGCACTGCCGCCGGCGCCGGCGACGGGGTAGGGTCCCGATTGGGCTTGAGCTCCTTGTTGTTGTTGTTGCTGGTTGTTGGTCTCCATTCCCCCAATTTTTTCTGATTTTGATGATCAGGGAAAGAGAGAGAGAGAAAGAGTGTGTGTGGGTTGGGTAAGAGAGTAAAGACCCGATGGATGGAATTGATTGGGAAATTTAAGAAAAAAAAAACTATGTATGTGGTGGGATAAGGTAAACTAAACAATAACATATCCGACCAGTGCCCTAGGACCTAGGTTAAGGTAAGTTTAGGGTTTGTTTTTTCAATTTCAACGGAACAACCAAGGGTAAGTTCCTTTTTTTTTTTCTTTTCTTTTTTGAGGGGAAGGGTAAGTTCCTTTTTTTAATTTATTTTTCCTTTTTTTTTTGGTTAAATGACACATTTTGTTTCATCTTATTTTTTAAATGTATTTTCATCATTTATCTTAATTCTTTTTATTTAATTTAATCTTTCAATCAATTCAAGATTGATGACATTTATCTTTTAGAATTATTAACGATCATAATCTTAAGTGAACTAAAGAATCAAATTCAAAAGAAAGATAAATATTTAAAAAATCAAATTAAACAACATTAATCTTAAATTATTAAATACGTAATTTAATCTTGTTTCTTTTAATTTTTTTTACATTACCAACAAAGTTTGTTCACAATATTAGGGATATTATTAATCTTATTTTTAATCAAAATTAATATTGATTTAATTATTCATTTAGCTTCGTAGTTGTTTAACTATCCAAAAAAAAAAAGTTTAGTTATTTTCATTTTAAGGATTACATTGAGTAATGCACATAAATTATTATAAACCTTCCATATTTGTCTTCAACAAATAATCCTAAAAATTAATGTTAACAAAAACTGACCACCTATGTTTTTAAATTAAGAAAGCATGATCCTATAGTTTTTGTTAATACATTTTGTTTAGCGTTACTCTGTTGTGGCATGTGACTATGAGGGTGTTCCATCCATCCATGTCAATGCCCCATTGATGGGTCCATTCTCTTTTGTTCAATGCCCGTGAGATTCAAATATAATTGATTTTTGCAGCATTTACGTTCTAGCCATTTGGCTTCATCTGAACCTTGCTTTGCTCTAGCATGTGATTTTCAAGTCCACATTTTGTCACTTTTGTGTATAAAATTTATCTTTGCTTTTGAAATAAACTATTCATTTGGTATGCACCTTTTTTAGGTTTATAATTTACAAATTCTTATATTATATTATATATATATATATATATATATATATATATATATATATATATATATATATATATATATATATGCGTGCATGTCAATAAGTGTGTTTATAGTTATAAGTATATTCATATGTATGTGTTAAAAAAATTAAAACAAAAAATAAATTAAAATAAAAATAAATAAATTTAAATCATATTGTTATATTAAAATAAATATTTTAAAAAAATATATTTATACTAAAAAAATGCTTTTTAAAATTTTATATTTATATTAAAATTATATAATAAAAACTTAACTTATATATAATTAAAGTTTTTTAAGTCATTTCAAGTTACAATGACCGTAAGTTTTGGTCATTACCTACATAGTTTTGATGATTGTGTTTATCACCACACATGTTACTCTGGTAAAATGACATTCCACTTTTTTTTTAAGTTTAAAATTATAATAAAAAAAGGAAGAATAATATTTTTGATTCATATTAATTATAATTACATATACCATTTATTTAATTAAATAGTAACAATATTTAAATGTAGATTTATGATAATTATATACAAAGAAACTAAACACTAAATTTTTAATGTGCATAAACACGTATAGATCATTTTCCTACAAATAAGGTAATGTGGAAAACTTAAATCATTTTCCTAATTGTGGTAACTAGGAAAGCTTAAATCATTGACCTAATTACAATAATTAGGAAATTGTAAATCAATAAAATCATTATAGGTAATTAGGAAAGTGTAAATTAAAACCTCATAAAATCCTTCAATAAAACCTCATTTAGACATCAAATAATGGGAAAACTTAATCTTAATAATCAAACAATGACAACATTTTTTTTTAATCACTTTAATTAAGGCTTTTAGCTACTCTCATCATTTCGATTCTTTAAGTTACCTATTAGACTAATTCTCAATCGAAGATTTAGTCACAATTAAATTCTTCACCCCTCCCTAAAGATGTTTTTTGTGAGAATCGAACTCTATTCCACCATTATAAACTCAATGTGTTTTGTCAACTCAGTTATAACCATTGATTAGTAAGAAAATATTCTAATACTGCTTACTCCTTGTTGGAAATATTTAAAAAATTACTTATTATCTTTGTTCTTTATGCAAAAGGAAAAAAATTATATAGACATACATGTAGGACTATAAACCATAAGTCTTAGGATCTATTGCGTGTCATATTAAGAATTAGAATAAATTCTTGGATTCATAACTATTGATTACTTTAGGCTTAATTAAGTTTTTTATATCTAGAATATAGGTCATTTTCAAAAAAAATACCTCACATTCATTCCCCCCCCCCCCATATACCTGAAAAAAATTTACATTTCATTTTAGTATTTGTCTTGGGCTGCATCCATTAAGTAATGACGTGACTGACGGAGTATCACGTCATCACGCATAGTCACTTACCACGTTAGCACTTTTTTCCACGTCATTTTTTGTTTTTTGAGTATTTAAAAAATGAAATTTAAATGAAGTGCACTCCCTCATCTTCGTTTTTCGAAGGCGTAATCGGTCCTCTACCTCGTAGGCTTCTTTTCAACCCCAACATCATCGCCGACAGCTCTGACGTCATCTTCTACATCGTAGGTCACCCCTCCTCCGTCCTTTTTGTGTAAGGGAGGTATTTAGGATTTTAGAACCCTAATGGTGGTTGTTTGGTTGATGGGTGAAAGGATGAACGGAAAGGGTGGGGCATTATCGTCGTCTTCGTCATGTCCTATGATGGTTAAGTGCAAATGTGAGGTACCCGCTATTGTGTTCACGTCACGTAATATGAATCATTCGGGACGAAGGTTTTGGAAATGTCCACACTGGAAAATAAAGAAATGTCAACTTTATGTTTTGTTTTGGATTTTACTTTGTTTAATTGGTATTGTATTGTAGGAATCCAATTTTTGCAGAATTTTTCAATGGGTTGATGATACTGAGGTCGTGGCAATAATGTTTTTGCAGAAGGGAGTGAATTGATCCGCTATGTTCATGAAAATGAAGAGCTAAAACCAAACTTGGTTTATTAATGGAGGAAGCTAAAGCATGTGCAGAAGAAATAGCATAATTGAAGAAAAAAATCGTTGCACAAGAAGAAGAATGTTATGCACTTGAAGAGTAAAATTGGAACCAAAAAGAAAAATGTTGTTGTTGAAAGGAATAGGGTGAAGCTGACAGGTTTTATAGTTATAGTTTAGTGGGTGTTCATTTCTTTACTAAGCATTATAATTGCAATGAATGTTGGTGGTCATAGAATAAACTGAGTTGTAGCTGAAGTTGTTCATTTCTTTGGGTAGTTGTGTTTTAAAATTTGGTAGGTTGGTAGGATGTAAAACTTGGTAAGTAATTATGTTGTATTTCATGTAGCTGGATATTTCTAATGAAATTAGTTTATGATGTGTTAATGCCATCTTTTGTAATGGCTTAATAAGGCAAACAAGGTCGGGTCTTTGAACCAAAAAGAATTTGAGGTAGTTGAGCCAATTATATGACAATGGTTTGTTTTGCAGGTACTTTTTTAGAATAGATAAATAATTATAGGTATCAAAATGAAAATGTTTCATTTTACAGGTACTTCGATATTAAAAAAATTAATTTGGGGTAGTAAAATTAATAAATGTTAATTTGTTTATTTATAGTAAAATGAAGATTTTATTCATGGAGTTAATGTGGCAATATAAATATAAGAGAATAGATATGAATATATTGATAACTGATATTTGTTTGATATAAGCGACATGGTCCCAAAAGGCATAAAGTAGTAGTTAATGTGTCCATTGTCTAGAACAAATGTACAAAATGTGCAGTATACTAAGCACATGATTTCCACATCCCACTACAAAAAGTAACTGATGGGCATGACTTGGTCTAAGTGTCAGCAATTGTTAGTTGACAACCTTTAAGTTTTTTGCTTGTTGGTGTCTTGATTGTTGTTGGTGCCTTGTGTTTAGGAACAAGTTTTTGTACTTTTTCATTTAAAGCAGCGTTGTGCCCACAGTGGCCTTATAAAAATTAAATTGTGAAATTAATGTGGTCTATAAATAAATAATGGAGTTAGTACAAAATTAAAACATTTAGTACCGTTGGGTACCTATTTGTTGGTTTGACCTGCAAATGTTGTTGAGGACTAACAATTTTTCTTACAGATTGTTGTACACCTTTTTCCTACAAATTGAAATGACCAAATTAATCTATATGAATTGTCATGTGGTATGTTAAGCATTTGTGTAAAGTTTACCTTATTTTTTTGTGTGATGTCTTCTTTTTTTTATTTTGATTCTGAACTCCAGCATGTGCACCTAGAACAACATTCAATTGCTCATTAGTCTGACCTCCAACAGGTGTATCCAGAACAACATTCAATTTCTCATTAGTTTGACCTCCAGCAAGTGTATCTAGAACTACATTGATTTGTCCATAGCACCTTTAATTGGACCCTCACCCTCAGCTGCACCTTGATTTGCACCCTGAGCTACATCTTGAGTTGCACCCTCACCTGCACCTTGATTTGCATCCTGAGTTACATCTTGAGTTGCACCCTCACCTCACCTACCCTTCTTAGTCTATTCCTATTAGGGTCCTCATGAGACTCTCTCCTTCTCAATTTCTTTGGTCTACGAAGATCCTTTTTGTATTTTGGTGGTTGAATGTCATCAAACTCTGTAGCTAGCCACATATCCATACAATTGATTGATGTCACCTTATGGCCGTAACAAACACCATATGTTTCCATTGAGTAATATTTATTGACATAATTCACTACCTTAAAATTTATGAAATGCATAACAGCCACTGCATGTCTGCAAGGCATTCCGACCAATCCCCAAAAGTTACACGAACAAGTCTGTTTGTTTATATCAATAATAAATTTCTCACCTAAATGCAAATGAGTAACTTTGAAATCTCCATCTCCTCCACAAGTACCTACTCAATTTCCTGACTTTTCAACCTCCCAATCCAACCTTTTTAGGGGCTTAGGCATCACCTCACCTTTGTAATTTTTCAACTTGTCTCCAAGGGTTACAAATCTATTCATGAGGTACATTCTAATCCACTCACACATAGTTATGATATGCTTATCCCTAGCTACTAGTATTGTACTGTTAAACGACTCACTAAGGTTGTTCATCAAAATATCACATTTTGGGTAATGAGAAAATGCATACTTACACCATGTTTTCCTCTCTAGGTTATACAACCACTGATATGCAGCTTCATTGATGTCCTTTATCTGTTGCATTTTGTTTTTCCACAGATGTTCATAAGTAGCTTTAGCAACTCCCATCATCATATCTCTCAGCATTACCCCACCACAAAAATTTTTCTTAAAATTGTTGTAAAGATGTCACAGGTAAAACCTATGCTCTATCGGGGTTGGAAATTTCATAAAAAAATTGTTGTAATCCCTGCAAATAAATTAACTCAATAAAATAATCTTAATAATTTTTACAAAATACTCAACAATTCAAGAGTTTAATTTTTTTACCTTTTGTTGATCACTAATAAACACCCATTTGTTGGTTTTAACATTACCAGTATCCTTAAACAGCAAATTCAGAAACCATCTTCATGTTTCCTTAGTCTTTATTTATATAACAGCAAAAGCAATTGGCATGTATTGGCCATTGGGATCTGTACCAACAACAATCAACACTTGTCCTCCAAACTTTGATTTCAGATGGCATCCATCAACACCAATCAAGGGTTTGTAGGCCATTTTGAATGCAATTTTTGGACCTTTAAAGTACATATAGAAACTACCAAATCTTGGTAACATTTCAATGGATGGTCTCTCCACTTGAATCAAATATGAATTGTTTGGGCATCTAATAACTATGAAATTTGAATTAATTTGATAGTCAATTTTGGTTAAGAATGATTGTAATTTCTTTACTTTGTTGTTGTTTTTAATAAAATAATAAAGAAATTAATATATTTACAATTTTTTATTAGTAGAATTCAAAAAAGAAGATTTCAAGTGCTTTAGAGGAAAATTGAGACAAAAACTGGAAAAAAAAGTCTTGAAGAAAAGAGAGAAGAATTGGACAGCTCGTTTAGCCTACATGCTTGCTTAGCGACCAACTCAGGCTTAACATGAATAAGGCCCACGAGAAAGTCCATGGTCGTGTTTAGCACGAATACCGTGCTAAGCGCGTGATTAAAGGACCATTCTCGCTAAGCCTAGAAGTGCACACTCAGCGCGAAGTCAGCGTCAAAAGTAAACTACCTTAGCCCTATAAAAGGAGTGGGAAGCAGAAGGGAAAGAGACACCGAGACTCAAAGCTCTCTAATGAATACATCCTAAGCATGAGTATCTCAAATAGAGGAACCCTCTTTCTATGTCCATTATCCCCTTCTCTTCCTCTATTCATTCATCTTTTTCTTTTATTCACATTAGCCCTTAAAATGTAAAGTCTCTCATGGCAATAAGAGGCTAAACCCTTTTGTTGGGAGCATGTCAGGCCAACTCTTGTAATGCAACTCTATCTATTATTTATTTAATGTAATTCTGTTTCTATTACTCTTCTCTGTGTTTTTCTGTTTATTATGGCCTGATCATTCATATAATGTTTAAAGGGTAATGCATTGAAAAATGGTTATTTTCTAAAGGACTGGGGAAGAGTATCTAAATAAATTCATTGCTAGAAATATATTGATATTTGTTTTGCCCAATTTATGCATCTCTAATCTTAATGCGGTTTATTATTTTTATCTTTGCAAAGAAATTTGGGAGAAAAGAATAAATGAATTAGGCTTTTCGTGCAGGAAACCAAAGATAGAGTGTCTTAGTAGATGTGGGTGGAAACAAAGATTTCATTAGATAGAGAAAATCATTAACATTGCATTACAAGTAGTTTTGGCATGCTAGGTCCCAACATGATCACATTCAGAATTCATCTTTCTGCATTCAAATTATTGTTTATTTTTCTTGTTATTTCTTTCTTTCCCTCTTACTTCAATTTTCACACTTACAATTTCCTATCTCTTCTACTTTTTCTAATTGCTTAATAATTGAGTTTGCATCACTTTAAGTACAACCAAAGTTTCTATGGATTCGACACTAAGACTTTCGAGTTTTTTACTACTTAAAACGAATTGGTACACTTATCAACAAGTTAAAAACATCTATCCTTTAGTTCAGTAGCATATGACCAGAGCTGGAATACTGTTGGACAAAATCACCATTAACAACCTATTTTGCTAGTTGTTTGGCCCTCCATGCCCTGGAGCATGTTATTCCAGTTGAGTAGTTAGTCCTTATTTCACCAATAATGACCTTTATAGACATGTCAACATATGTTGTCTTCATCTTTTTTACTAGGACTTTGGCTATCTAGGTAGACTTAGCACTTTTATTATTGAATACCTTACCAGAAGTGTGTTTAGGCTGTAAGGTATTAAGCCTATATGTGTTAGTCTGACCTACCTTACTCACATATACCAAATAGTCAATGCAATGCTTACATCTTGCTCTTGCCCGTCTCTTATAATTCAAATCAAACTTGATTTCTCTCCCAATTAAAACATTGTATTCTAGTATATCTTCTTTGAACTCCTTCAAAGAAGCAAACTCCAATCCCAACCTCCATTTAAATTCCTTACAAAGCAACTTGGGATTGAATCTTTCACACTTATTCTTCAAAACATCTTCATCTCAATTATCATTGCACAACTATTCATTAACATAACCATCTTCAATATCTTCTTCAGGCAAACTGGGTGACACCAAAAAACTGTTATTGATATTCAATAAATTATGTTCAGCCATCTTACCCCTACCAGTAGGCTTGTTTCCTACACCAATACCCTTGTTACCCCTCTCAGTAGCCTTTTTACCCCTTCCAGCACCCTACTTACCCCTACCGCCAACAACCTTCTTGCCATCAACATCTTTGTTCACCTGCCTAAAATGTGCATCCCTCCGCACTTCACTTGGTAGGTTTAAGTTTTCATCTATGTTGAAGTAATCATTAGATACTTCAATTACTTCAACACGTACACGTTGGTTGTTAGGTATGTCATCATTTTTATGAATAAAAACACTAGCACAAGTATCATCACTTGAATCACCTTCCTCCTTCACATTACACACCTTTTTTTAAAGTCGTCCTCTTTATTCGTTTATTTTTCATTCTACTAATTTTTGGAAGTCCCAACATATAGAAACAATGACACTTACGAAATTGTTAGTCCTAACATATTGCATCACAAGGTCTCTTTCAAAGAAACCACCATGATGGAATTTCAATTTGAAACTTATGCATGCAACACATATAGAAACAATGTTTAACTTGATTAAACCTTAATTGAACCCGGTTAAACCATAAACCAACCCTACACAAAGCCTAAAATCATTCGGTGCGTGAACCTTCCAAAAACCCAAATGCAATTTTAAAAATTTTCGAGGACCACAAAATAGTCACCACAAAAAATAGGTAATGGGAGACAAGGGGACCACTAACAAAGAAAAAGCAAATAAACAATACCATAAAACAACATTACCTGGTACAGTTTGAAGATGACTCCTCTTTCATTTTCAAAGACAACAGGGACCACTAAACAACACAAATGCCACAACATGTACACATGAACATACGCCAACGAAGATGAAGATCAACTCAAGTTTGTGAAAGAAAGCCACTAACAAATGGACCACTACGATGAACTCACAACATACATAAACTCACTCCCTTGATAACACTCGTAATCACCCATTAAACAAAGTGAATACCATTGCCGAGAAGATGAAGTATCGTTTGCGAGGTATGAACGATTTCCAAAATGATAGAAAACTTAGTTTCATTTAAATTTCATTTTTTAAATATTTAAAAAACTAAATTAAAAAATGATGTGGAAAAAAAGCACTAACGTGACAAGTGACTATGCGTGATGACGTGACACTCCATCAATCATGCCAACACTTAACCGATGCAACCTAACGATAGGTAATAAAATGAAACGCAAAATTTTTTCAAGTATCTGAAAAAAAAATGAATGTGGAATAATGTTTTAAAAATAATCTATATTCTAAGTATGAAAAACTTAATTAAGTCATTACTTTATTATGTAAAAGACTTATTGTAATCATAAGTAATGATTGATCTTATGATTCTTTTTCAATTGAAATCTCTTATTCTTCAATACAACCTGTTATAACTCTTTAAATGAAGAAAAGAGAAATAATTGTGAGATTTGGTATATAAGGAAAAATAACCTACAAGAATTTCTTATTTATTAATTCCATTAGTGCTCCTTTTATGTTAAAGTAAGCCAATAATTATATCCATTCATTAATGTCGTCGTACCCTTTATAATTTAGGAAACTCACCTAATTAAATCACTTAAAATACAACTTACTAAATATAAATAGTTAATATAATTATTATTAAAATATGAACTCACATTAGATATGGAGGTATAAACGGGCAACAACAAAAAAGTGAGATTGCAACCTTTTCGAGAGAGAGAAAAAAAAAAAAGAGGTGCTTAGTTTATCGTTGCAAATGCATGAAAGAGTCATTATAAACTTTTACTCCAAAATGGGATGGATCGGGGGAGAGAGAATAATATATATGATACGTGATGTAATATAGAAAAAACATGGTAAAATTGAAATAGAAGAAAAGTTAAGCAAATGATTAGAATTTTTTAACTTCAAATTACTTGTTATAAAAGTAAACCTCGTGGTGTAAAATATAATATCAATGTTATTAAGAATATAAGAGTGTAATAACATTGAGTAAAGTCACAAAATGATTATAAATTATTACAAATTCACTCATTTTATAATTTAAAATTAGTGAAGTCTGTAAAAAATTCCAAACAAACTCTTGCATATAGACACGAAACTATTTGATATACAACATATTGAATAAGTTTCTATAATCTATATAAATTCTTAAAATAGTATCTTCAATTTAACAAAATTTAATAGCCATTAGTAAATGAAAACATACTTGAAAGATTTTGAAATAGAAAAGCTTATAAATCTTTTAGCTATAGAAACTCATTTTAAAAAAATGAAAAGGATTGATCTTATGATTCTTCCTCAATTTAACAAAAAGTTCCTCACTCTCTGAAAAAAATGCATTTTAAATAGAATCTTAATATCAACTGAGTTTTTTTTTATCATTATTAAAAAACTGAATATATTATTAGTATCGTAAAGGTTTAAGACTTGTTCTAATTTGTTAGAAGAACTGAATATGCTTTTGTTCCATGAGGTTCGAGAAAAAAAATGTGCAGCTGGTGTACAATTTGACCATAGCTATGGTCAATACATGATTTTCAGTCGAAAGAATGAATCCGGAAAATGTTCTCAGTTGAATGAGGTAAACTGAATGATAATGAAGTTTATTGACTTGCAGAAACTAATAATAATAACTAGCTGCACATTGGCATTTCCAAGAGTTTTTCATACATACAACTGAAATAAAGTCCTGAGGGCAACGGCAACACTAAATGCAAAACTGTAGCCCCGCCAATATACAGCAAAAACAACAAAAAACTGTTCTAGTTTATGTTTTTGAATTGGTCATTGTAAACTATAGTTTTGTTGACTAATTAAATCTGCTATCTCTGGCTAAATGGAACACAGAATCTCTTCCAGTCATTAACATTAACATTACTTAACACTTCACAGCTCTCTTTTCACCTAGACGTCTCCGCTTATATACAAACAAGATCTCAGGCTTCCTTTTCTTCTCTCCCAGTTCTTCATTGGAACGTTCTTCCTTAGTTGTCTGGCAACTCTCAGGCTTCCTTTTCTTCTCTCCCACCAATCCTTCTTCATCAGAACCTTCTTCCTTAGTTGTCTGGCACTTCTTGATCAAACCCTCCTCCCCGGAATTCTCTTTGTGCTTCAATTCATCTTCCACAGATTTTTCAGTTGTCATTACAATTTCTTGCTCCAGATCTTCGGCTAACACCTGAAAAAGTTCCATCGGTGTAGCAGCAGGATCAAGCTCCAAGCAACCTTTTGGAGCATTCTGACCCTCTTCACCAGTAAGCAGGTATGAAGGTACCTGGTGTGAGAAACGAAACATCTCCGCCTTTGAAATATTCCTGACTTTTCTTGGATCAGCGTTCTGTCGGAATACTGTCTTGAAACCTGCAACCTTGACAAGTGGGGCAATATTCACACCTTTCTCTTCACTGTAGTCTTCAAGCACCTCCACCATGTCATATTTCTGTATGATTTCATCATCGGTAAATTCATTCCAGTCAAGGGACCAGTTCCGATACAAAGCCCATACGTCACCTTTCTTCGGATATATATGAACAATCCCTCTTGAACCTTTTGTCCATTTAACCCTGTGGGAGAAGGAATTAAGAGTGCTATAGGATACACGCTTTCCTATTCTGAAATCTCCGCTGGTCTTAGGAAAGCCAGAACTGACCCACTTTATTGGGGCCAATTCATCATTGCTTTTGGCATTCAACCAGCTAATCCTCATATTCAAAGGTTTTTTCGAGATAACATCATGGATTAAGCAAAAGTAGCGCGGCATGCCATCATCATTATCATATGCAGCCCATACCTGGTTCTCACCAAAAGCATTTTCAATTCGGTCTCCATCAAAATCATGGAAATCTGGATCAGGAACATTCATTGAGAGAGAAACAGGCAGCTCTGGCTCTGGATCAGCAGAGAAACACTTCTTGTCCACGGTCTCAGAATCACCAACTTGTGCACCAGGTTTTACACCATTTACTTCCCTTTCTTTGCCCTTCTCTCCGATTTCTGTGTCTATATTCTTTGACTTGTCGAAATTCTTTAATGCAGAAGAAGCTTTCCATTCATCAAGCTTTATAAGAATCTCCTTCCGAGCCTTTTCCACCAATATGTTCTTTATTTGCTGCTGTGATCTGTCCCTAACACCATTGCGTTTGTGATTTCCAGCAGCATTAACCCTTCCTGACCCAAATCCATTTGCCAAGTTTATTCCTTCATTTTGAGATGCTGTTTTATTTTCCATATCCCTTCTATCACTACAAACTTTATGTTCATCAGTGGGCCTTTTTTTCCTTGGTCTGTCTCCTTTCATAATAGAATTTGAACCAAAACGAGAGGACTGAAAAGCTGAACCAGCACCAGTTCTCTCAACAGCATGAGCTTTCCCAAAATGGGCATCTTCCCTCAAGACAGTTGCCGAATCTTCATGCCTTGTCTTCAAATTCTCAGATGGCATCCTAAAAGCACCAGGAGCTTCTGCAGCACTAGAAGCTGATGTCGGAACATGGGAAATACTGCCAGGCATAGAGAAAGGGCCTGACCCAAGTGATGAATTGACAGTAGACATAGGTGTCCGTCCTGAAAAATGATAACTTCTTTCCATTCTCGTTGAGTTGAAGTTATGCTGCTTCATCTGGGTGGATGAAACATTTCTGTATCCAGGTGGAGGCAATGTCTCGAAAGCCAAAAATGGCTTATGACAGCAGGTACAGACAAGATTGCTGTTAATATAAGCATTATGGTACTCAAACTTTGTCTTGCAGAAACTGCAAAAGGTCCAAAATGTGGGTTTCAACAACACAGGATTGAAGACGTTAGTATGTAAACCATTCTGACTAGCTGGCATAGAAGGTTTCCCACCAGGATTTCCATTACCCCATAAACTGCTCTTTTGGTCATAGGTGATTCTCTTGGCTTTATCAGATAATAAACTCCAAGCCTGTGAGACAAGGTTAAATGCCCCATCTGCACCTACGGATCTATTTTTATCAGGGTGCAGAGTAAGAGCCAGTTTCCTATATCGTCTTCGAATTGTTTCTTCATCAGCCAACGGTTGCACACCAAGGATACTGTACCAATCAAGTTCTCCATTAACTCTAGCTTCGGAAGAGATATACACCTCAATAGTTGCTAGAAATTGAGGAAGACCATCAAGATTGGGATATAATTCTAGAGCCTTCATTGCGAGCATTCTTGCCCCACCAAAGTTCCTCTGTAAAAGCATCTTCTCTGCAAGTTCTTTAGCCCTTAAGGCACCAGCTTTATTACATTCCATGCTAGCCAGTGTGTTTCTGCAAATACCACTAATTACTCTTCTTTATTTCCTTCCTTAGAAGTATACATCAGGGTGATACCAACAAGGAGGAAGGACCTGGCAAAAAATATTGATACCCAGAACCCGACAACTCCACATGCACAATAAAGATGATTCATTCAATTACAGAAGCCCGGTAAACCCTGTAAATAGTCCAAAATGACATAACTACATTAGCAACAAAGGAAAGAAAAAACATGCCGATAACGACAAAATGAAATCTTAGCAAAATACCGGTTAACGGAATTCTTTCCAATCAATGCTTATTACTATCAATTAATTCCACACATTTTACCTGAAGTCCTAAACAATCAGATAACTACAAATTCAGCGAACATATTTGAGTACCGAATTTCCAAAAGAATTAAAGAAGGATCACAATACCATGACATTAGATTTCTAATACATTTCCATATTCAGTCCCTTGCAACCTTCACCAACCACAATCCAGGGAACAACCAAACCATTGCTGATCATGGAAAAGGAAATTGCAAAGGAGAAAAGGAAGCATGACGTAATCAAAATGCGCAAATGCCAAACCGCATTTTCTACTTTCAATCACTTCTTTCAATAATAGGGCAACAAAACAAAGCATGCTTATATCTCTTAAAAGTAAATTCTCGCTCATGCAGCTCTTCTTCAAATGAACATCTTTAACAATCAATGAATCAACCACAATAAACGACCGAAGAGGAAATTAAAAACTAAATTCAGAATTTAAGAATCTATTTGATTCTCTTTTCACCTCTAGCTTACAGAAACTATTTTCTTAAACAATTCCATACTACTCCACAATCAATTTCTCATCTAAAATCCATCTAGTTTTGAAAATTGTTTCCAAGGCAAGTTGTTTCGAAAAAGAAAAACAGAAATGTTTTCTCATGATTCTTCATTTTCAATTTTCATCCTGTTCAACCTCTCCTTTTAATCCTACACCCTACTTTGTGCCTTGCACCACCCTCCACAAGCAACCTTGTGTAATTGAATTTTGAAAACATTAAACAATTTTTTAATCAAACAAGCCCTAAAACTCTCATAAAAAAAGGGGCAAAACATCGCACATGCAGCCCTTCAAATGAACAAACAAGAACCTCAAAGCAGGAACAACAAAAACAGAAGAAACAAAATTTCAAAACTTTTAACACTTTCAATCACGTAAAATTCAAGGTTTCAATTTGTCCACAGAAACGGGTTGCAACACCGCACCGTCACGGTTGCGACAGACCACATTGGAGGTTCCGTTACGGTTACAACCCGAAAAAACAAAATAAAATCAAATAAACAAAAACCGTCCAAGAAACACAGAAAATCCCTTCAACATTATTATTTCCGAATGGAATCAACTACTACCACTGCAGATACCAAAAAACGAAAGCCTAAAACACAATCACACAATCCAAAACCACATTGATATAAAAGAGAAAAAGCAAAAAAAAAAAAAAAGAGAGAGAGAGAAGAATAAGGTAAAAATGCCTAACCTGAAGGAAGAAGACACACGAATGAAGAAGCGTAGCGGGAAATTGAGTTGAGAAAGCTCTCTGTATTTTTTTTTCCTGAATGATTTGGAAAAACGGTGGCTTTAAGAGTTTGAGAGAATTGGGCTCCGATCAGAGTTTCATAGCTTACTCTGTGCGGTGCATGTTAAGGCCATCATGGTGAGAGGTTTTTATACTGTTTCTCATTCACACCTCTGATTTTTTTTAAAAAAAAATAAGGCAAATGTTTTTTTCTTTACCTGATAGTATAATAATAAAAAAAAGCTACAGTTTTAAAAAAACTCACAAGATATATATAAAATCTTATCAGATTTTGACTACGATAATACTAACGTTACCTTGACCAAACATGGTAATTATTAGTAGTATTACCCAACATTAGTCTTATGGTAATTTTTTTTCTTACATATTGTAAATGGATATTAAAAGTTTAAAACTTTATTATGCTATTACTACGCATGGCCAGATGTCTATCAAGTTGTGTTTGTGAAACGTTGTGTTGTTTTGTGAAAGGATGCTTCAATGAACTAATTAAGTAATTGTTGTATAATTAAATTTTTTTGTCTGTACCATTAATTAAATTTCTTATATATGGTGAGGTCAATTAAAGATATTTTTATTTCTTACAATATCAAAAAAATTAATGCTTTTATTTATAGATTATCCTTATATTTTCTTTTTCTACACCCTATACTATATGAGAGTCAATTAAAGATATTTTTATTTCTTACAATATAAAAAAAATTAATGCTTTTATTTATAGATTATCCTTATATTTTATTTTTCTACACCCTATACTATATGAGACATTATACAAATATTAGAAGTTTGTCCCCTCTATCAAATGTATTATGATGGAACAATCTCGTGAGTTATTCTGAACTGTCTTACATTATTTTTTATTTTTACGGATAAAAAAAAAATGTATCATGGATTAGTGCCATTGAAGGCGCTTTTTCAGTGGAGAAGAAATGGTGCAGTATATTCATCAGTTATTTTTCATCCAGACAATATTGTTTACTGGAGTTTGTTTTTCTAACTCTTTCAGATTGCAGTTAATCCAAATGGATGGTATTCTTTTTTTTTTAAATGAGGGTAACTTTCATGTATATATATATATATATATATATATATGCACGCCACGCGCATTAAAGTACCTGCTATAGATGATTGGAATCTGAGGACTTTGTTGTACACAATTCAACTTAAAATGTTATAGGGGATTTTCTTCCATAATTGGAGGCTACCTGATATGCCAAGAATCTCAAAAAAATAATGCTGTTAATTTTCCTCTATAGGATTTTGATGCATTTTACATAGATTTTACGGCATTCAAATTCATAGTAAATGCTCAGTTTGCATGATGGCAAATGGTGAACTATGAATAAGCAATTACAAAACATTGCTTAAGGTAAATCCAATGGTGCTTTCTTATGATGCCTTTAACATCGTTACTTGTATTTTCTAAACTATATGATCTTATTAATTAAGTGGTTTGTCAGCATTCCCATTCCATCAATTTTATAGATCACAATGAAAAGCTAGCTAGAAATTTGATTATATCCTACTATCTCCGGTCATATTTATAAAAAATAAATTATGATATAACTTAAGATAAATAAATCTATCAAGAACGAATTTATATGAGTTTAAAACATTAACATAACACTTATTTATTGAACACATGATCAAGAAAATACGAATTGTTTATCATAATATGATCTACATAAATTCATAAGTCAAGTCTTTTTTTGTTTTATCACATTTTTTTTCTAGAGTTTTCAATGAGACAAATTTTATACAACAATTGATAAGGTGACAACAAAATAAACTTAATATTATTTATTAGCTCTAGACACCTTTCATTGTAAACCTAGTGATTAGACTCAATATTTTCTCACATTGATCAAAATTAGGTGTTCAAAGTCTGTAAATAAATAATTAATCACATTATTAGTGAGCTTAAATATTATCAAATGAATCATAATATTAATCTATTTTTTACAAAAGTAAAATATTATAATTAATTGTAACCCACAAACATATAAGAAAAAATTCTAACATATTTTACACTATAGCTTATTTCTTATATATAGGATCAAAGATACGATTATCTGACATGTTCTTTATTTTCCAATCTTTACCTTCGAGTTGACATGATTCATTCTCAAAAAAAAATCATCTTAAGTAATGATTAAACCAAGAAAAGGTAGGTCTTGTCATTGAGTTTATTTGAAGCTTAATTACCAGTAATCCCTTAACTTCTCGCTTTGTCATTCAATCCTTTAACTTTTCTACTAAACCTTAAAACGAATTAACTAACACTTTTCCTAAAGTTAATTAGGGCAGAAGCTGAGTTTTATAGACAATAATAAAACTTTCCACGTTGCAGTGTCCTAACTTCTAACAATATCCTCATAAGCAGGGAATAGCTTATGAAGCTTTTAATTAAAAATAAGTGAATACTCATTCAACCATATATACTGCTAGCAATAACACATGAGAATAATACAGAATCATCAGGACAAACAAGTGTCATAAAATTATGGAAAAAAAATATAATTCTTCAAGGCAAATAATAAAAACTGTAATTGTTCAGTCACCCTATTTACTGAACTCCAATATCAATGGCATTGAATAAACAATTTTTCTTTCAGCATGCAACACAAACTAGGAGTAAGTAAAACATATATAAGAGAAGGACTAATTAAGTACTACACAAGTCAGTTTCCTGAGAGACTTAATGGTTTGGCCTTTGGAGTAATTCTTAAGCTCCAAGTCCTCAGTTCTAATCTAACGTACAAGAATTTCAAAATATATTCCTAAATTAGTTGACACCTTACGATGGTCTTGAAAAAATAATCACGAAAGTTGCAAATGCCGATCATGACTAAACTACATATACTTACGTATATGTATCTGTAAGTATCATTATATTTTGACGATATATAAATCTGATTTGACCAATACAGTAGTTACAAAAGTCAGTGTTAGTGAGAGGAATATAACCTATAAAAAGTCTTCAGTATGGCTTCCATTAAGGATGATCTTCTCCTCTCTGACATATCTCTATTTCACCCTCTTGGGCTGCTACTTGAATAAACTTACCTTACCATTGAACAATTCTCTTTTTCCTTAGAGTTTAATTATTATACACTATTAACTTAATTTTTTTACTTAATATTCAACCAATTAAAATTCATGATATGTATATGCATGATATTTAAGGAGATTATGATAAGACTTAAACTTTTTAAAAATGTGATATTTTTTCATCGGTTAAGAAATCTTTACAATGTGATTGCATACCAATTAAATCCTTTTCGTATCAATGTTGAAAGAGTATATTTCAAGACGCCCTTTTATCTTCAGCCTAAATAGGATATTTTTCCTGCCTCTTGTGTCCGTGATTCAATTAGTGACTTAAATTTAAATCCAAAGAAAAAACTAAATGCTAGGAATAACAATTTAAATTTCCGGGCCTTCAATTAGTGATTCCATAGCATGCTATATTCTTGAAATTATTTTTTGGCCTGTGGAATGGCTCACTATCATTTATGGAAAAAGGAAACAACATACTTCAATGGGCTTGGAAAGGTGATCAAAGCCATTAATATGTTTTATCTATTCTCAGAGAAAGTTACATTATAACTATATTCTTATCTATTTTAAAAAAAAAATTTAAATAAATTTTTCATATTTATAATATAGTATGTTTTTTAAAAAATTATTCAATAAATTTTGCGTTTTATTTTAATATTTGTGATCAGGCTGCATCCCTCAAATAATAATGTAACAAATGAAGTGTGATGTCATCACGTTTAATCATAAATACGTAAGCACCTTTTTTCCACGTCATTAATTTCTGTTTTTCTATGTAAGCCTTTGCCCCGGTGAAGGTTCATGATGATCATGGTGAGATACAATAGCTTCCGACTGAACCCCCTGGTTTGGCTTTCAGGAAGGCATTTTGAACATCTAATTGGAATAGAGGCCAATCTGGATTCGCAGCAATAAAGAGCAGGAGAGGAAGAAACTTGATCTTGGCTATCGGGGCAAAGGCTTCCTCGTAATCTATCCCATATGTTTGAGTAAAGCCTTTACTAGCTTGACCTTTTCCTCCTTCACCCACGAAGCTTCCCTTCACAAGCAATCCCATATCCTAGAATTCGAGATGGGGAGAGTCAAAATGATACAAATGCGCATTTCCTATCTGAATCGGATTGAACTGAACAACATAAATGATTCAAGAATACATAAATGAGATTTTCACTTTCCTTAATTTTCCACTAGTCGGCTTCTTAGTTGTTGTTCTGCAAAAACCCTAAACCCAAGCTCAGAAAACGAAGATGAGGGAGGAAGAAGTGGTGGAAAACATAACATCAATTTTGCAGAAAAAAGAAGAAGGAAAACGAAGGAGTGGAATCAGAGAATCGAAATCCTTCATCCTTCATCCCTCACCCCTCTCATCCTCTCACGGAAGCCCCTTCACTCCGAACACCAACTCCCTTTTCCTCTGCCGCCGCCACGACCTAGTCGTTGCATACGTTTGACGAGCATCATGGCTTCTTGCTCTAAATTGCTGCTCTTTTCCTCTACGCTGTCGTTTAGATTCAGAGAGATGATCCCTTCTCCACAACGTCTTTCACAGTGTTAGTGATATTCACTTGATTTAAATTTCATTTTTTAAATATTTAAAAATAAAAATTAATGATGTGGAAAAAAATGTGCTTACTGATTAATAAGTGTGATAACTTAGATACCATCATTACTTAACAACAAATAGTCTGACAATAAATACTAAGATAAAACCTAAAAAATTTTCAAATGTCTGGAAAAAAATAATATTAGATAATTTTTTAAAAATAAACTATATCTCAGATATGAAAAAGTTAGTTAAAAAAAATATATTTAGAGAATTTGGTAAAAATTTGACTCATTCAAGTCTAAGGAAAGTGGATAAGTATAAGTGATCACTTGTAGTAACAATGTCTCTTATGAGTGAAAATTTTTATCATTTTTTTTTACCTCTTAAAATTATTTATTTGAATTCGTAGGGTGATATAATTAATATATTTCTTGGGATGGCTTTTTTTTTAATTGAAGTTTTTACACAACTTGTAACTTAATGACTTGATTGAGATAATAAACAATTTGTTGAAGTACTTCCCTAACACAAAAGTGTCGAACTATGTAATTTCTGTCTTCCACTATTTTATGTGATATATCTTTTGTATTCTCATCTTTAAATTTTGGTGTGTGTAGAGTCTTCCCAACACAAAAAAAAAAAAAACACCTGGGGCCGTAAAATTTTCATGTTCTCACAAAATATATAACATTTTTTATAACTCATTTTTTTTTATCACATTCACTTTATTTAATATTGCTTTCTCTTTTATTTTTATCTCTCAATTGTATAAAATGCTGTAAAAATATTAAGTAAAGATAGAATTTCTCAAATGCTAATCAATTTACCAAACAATTCTTTACAATATGTTCATTTTCCATGTAAAATTGTCTTTTGAGCCATCTACTATGCATGGTGATTCAGCAAACGGTTTTTTTTTTTTTTTTTTTTACCGATACATCAGTATTTTTATTTATTTTTTTACTTTTTTTCCTCCCAATAGCATTACTACCCTCCACTTTTTCATGTAAAATTGTCTTTTTGTGCCATCGGCTATGCATGCTCTCAATTAGCAAACGGTTTCTCTTCAACCAATTCATCAGTTTTTTTTTTTAATTATTTTTTTCTCAAAAGACAGGAATATCAAATGTTGTATCACACAAGATAATTGTGACTGAGCAAGATAAACTTCCAATGCATGAACTAGCCATGATAAAATGCAATTGATATCTAGTGCATGAAAATAATTAGTTTTCAATATCTAACTATATCAAAATTTAAACAGAAAAATTTCCAACGGCTAAAGCACTAGAATTTTCATAGTTTAATACATATTTCACATTCACAAGGGTAAAGAGGGATTTACTAATTTACAATTTATCCAAACCCCAATTTATCTTGCAAGAGAGACCGATTTATTGGGATTGACTTATGCTAATTATGAAAGTCCATTAACCACTAAATGATTGTTAATTTTCTTTCGGTTTTTTTTTTTGTTGAAACTTAGGATTGGTCTGTTCCATCAGCCAATCATTGAATGCTTATTAGTTTTTATGTCTTTCTTTTTATTGATTAGAGCAGTGATAGTTAATATAGGATATGTTAATTCTACATATTAACATTGCAAGAACACCATTTAAATAGAATAAAATATAACATTTATTTTATATAATGCTGTATAAGAGATACAAGGTAACATTAAAGACCGCATAGCGCAGTGGATTAGCGCGTCTGACTTCGGATCAGAAGGTCGTGGGTTCGACTCCCACTGTGGTCGTTTTTTTTTTTCTATAAGGGGAGTTTTTAAGAACAAATCGTCTAAATAAATTCTCTTATATTTTACTATTTTATTTAGCTTCTCAATTTTTGCGTTAGTCCAATTAGTCGTTTAATCTTTAAGAAGAATGTATCAAATGTGTTTCAATATACGTGCAAACTTTATACGCTTTTTTTTTTCATTTTTTTTACTTAGTCAATAAAAAATAGTAAAAAATACTTCACATACTAATTAATTTCACTTGGTAAAAAAATGACCAAGTCATTATAAAAAAAGGTATTTATATCAGTTAAGATCAGCTCTATTTCCCTTGTTTCTAGTTACATTCGTTTGGCATAGGGAGTGCACATGGAGAGTCTTGTTGGATACAAGGCTACAAGTTTCTTTTGGGAGCTTTTTAACTAAAAAAACTATATTTTCAATAGAGAAACCCTAAAAAACACTTATATCATATTCATACTGACCCTGAATTAATATGGGGAGGAGGACACACGGAAGCACGTGTTCTGTCTTATAGAGTATATGGTGTTGAGTTCCATTCTTTGTTTACTGCAGTTTTGTTATGTCTGTAACTTGTTACCTTCTTATAATTTGCCTTTTAAATTAGCTCTCATACATCTTGTGCAAAGATAATGTATAACAATTTGTACGTCACCCATGCAGAAACCAAGGAAGGATAAAGATACAAATTTGAACGTAGATTTAATATTACACTAATATGATGATGCTTACTTATCTGCAGCTGAATATCTAGCTGATCCAATAAACAAATGCCCTTACATACACGGGAACACACATAACATATTTCATAACAAGTCTTCCTTCCCAAGCATGTATAAAATCAACAAGGGAGCGGAGTATGAAAAAAGATTACAAACAGAGAAGTGCTAGTAACAAATTTTCTAGCACTGTCTTTCTCATGCCCTCTTTTATCCGTTAAAATTCATGTGATTCTTACTCATTTATAAATAGGACCTATCAAATAAAAATGAAACTCATATATCTAATAGGATACACATGAATTTAACCTAACAAAAAAAGTAATAAAAAATTGTACTACTAGCATTTCTCTAACAAATATTAAACTTAAGAGCCCAAAAGAGAGATAAGAGAGGCAGAGTATATGCACACAACAATTCAACACAATATTCAAACCGTAGTGATACTCTCCAGTCTCCATTGATTCCCTTGATAACTGGAAGATGTAACTGATATAAGTTTTCCTATGCTTGCTCCCACTTTTTAAGTTTGAGACTCTTCATAAAGCTGTGCATAGAATTTCCTTGTTCTGTGAGCAACGATCAAGCTCAAAGATGCTGCACATAAGCAAACTACAGCTAAAATTCCAAATGTGATGGAGAAGCAAATGTTTCCCTCACAAAGAAGCAAGTCATTGTAATTTCCAGTGAGCATTCGGTGTTTCACTTGCTGCTCCGCGTAATAGTCGTATATTGTGCTTGCTACAAATCCAGATAGAAAGAGAGAGCCTGCTGGGCTAGCCATGGTGAGAAAATTGTAGAGAGTTCCAAAGTTTTTTAGGCCAAATAGCTCTGAAGCTGCTGCTAAAGCAATTGACCAGTGGGCACCATACCCAAAACCATTGGATATGGCCACCGCATAAACTTGACCAGCCAAACCAAATACATAGTAGCAAAGTCCCAAAGACATCCCTGCTTGAATCACTGCCAATGCAGCAAGTCTTGGGTACCCAAAACTCCTGTTTAAAAAATCACGCAATAAGACACACGTGGATTATGTGTTTCAAGGTGGGAGATTCTAACATAAACACAAGCAATTCCCACTTTAGTCCATGGAATTTAATTTCTAAAATGTCATTTGTAGAATTGAGATTCAAGATAAAAGTGTAGATATGAATAATAGAAGAAAAACAAGTATAAATAAATATAATAGATGATATGATGCGACGAGAAAAGAAAGAGAAATAAAAGGTGTTCATAATTTCATAGACCATTCTTGTCAAGATAAATATCCTTTTGTAAATTCAGAAAATTACAAATTTGAGGGGATAAAAATAGGAAAAATTATTAGGTAATTTCATACAGCCACATGTCTATGATCCCAGACTTCCAGCCAATCTCTATATGACATGTATTCAAGTTTGTCAGGTACGAGAGAAAGAATTGATAACACCCAATTACATGTCATATGAAAATTAGTTGAACTTAGATCACCTAAAAATTGGTTTTGTAAAGAACTAAAATAAGTACTTAGTATTTAAAGTTTCAACAGCTAAAATGGGTTATATTCTTGGAAGATACACTAGATTTCTAAAGAAGAGTAGAGATTGTACCTTACTATAACCTCTGAGAAGTAGCCGCCACCAACACGACCAAGGAAGTTGGATATGCTGATAACCGACACATAAACATTGACATTGTTGTCTCCCAATGATTGACAAATCTGACCCATGTTATTTATGATTGTCAAGCCCGATCCACAGCCCATGACAAGAGAGAAGAACATGACCCAAAAATCGGCCTTGGCCATTGCTTGTGACAAGGTGAAATCCTCTCCTCTATGTGGCCCATTTCTTCGCTTGATTTTCTTCACAGCTTTGGTAACAGCTTGCCACAGTCTAGCTTGACACTGAAAAACATCCCTTGGCCCTTCTGACGACAGAGGAAGCACCTCTAGCTTCGAAGGACTCTTCTCGTTTTCGACGTGTTTGATTACTTTGGTAGTGCTAGAACTACTCTCCCCAACAAAGTGCTTATTAGGCTTAGTTGCTTCAAGCATTGGTGGCTCCAAGAGGGATTCTTGGTCAGCACTTTTTTGGGGTCCAGAGAAGAAAACCAATAGAATGGGAACTATGATAGGAAGCAATATGAGAATGATCAAAATAACTGCAAACAATGTGATGGTGCTTTGGTCCAAATCAAACATGTTTTCCAGCAACAAAACTCCCATCAAGTAAGCAGCCAAGAGAAGGCAAATGCTGTAGATAAATGTGAAGCCAGTCCCATCGGAGGCTCTAGATTGTCGATAACTCTCGACCGGTCTTATGATGAACATGAAGGCTAATGAAACCATTGCAGGTCCAACTGCTATGATGAAAATGAGAGAGGCCTGGTCAGGGAGTTGGGCCATGGCTATTAGTTGCGTCCAAATTGCGCCACTTAGGCCAACGAAGCCCTTCAATATCCCCACCACGGGGCCTCTGCTCTCGGGGAAACTTTGCACGCAAGAAACTAGTGCTGCTGTGTTGTAATATGTTGAACCGTTTTGTCCCACAAAGATTAGAATGCATAGCTGAAAATCAGAGCCTGGTTAATACATGTAATTTTACCAGCATATTGAGCTGAAGTTTCTCCATGTGTGTGTGAGGACACGCAGCACAACCCAACATGTAATCAATCATGTTGAAAACAATTCAAGCAAGGAGAAGTGGATTTTAAGTTGTGATTCGTTTGATATATAGTCGTGTTAAGCATAGAGGCTGAATTAGAAATAATTGTCACTTATAAGAACAAAAGAATATAGTATTGTCACCGTAGGTATGTCTCTTTTTTAGTTTAATTCATATGTACTCATTATGTTATAGTTAATAGATAAGATAATTTAACAAAAGTAACACTGAGTGAAGATTAAATTAAAAATAATTGTATATATAAAGACTAAATTAAAAAATTATTATAAACACATGAAAAACATATTTTATTCTTCCCTTTAAGGTTTATCCAAACACTCGAAAGTTTTAATCATAAAACCTTTTTCATATAATACGTGTATCGGTGTATGTGGTACTCCTGTCTTTTGTAAGATTTTTTAAAAAAAATTGTTTGTCTTTTTATAAGACTCTCTTTTAATTGTTTGTTGTATTATTTTTTTAAAATACCTTTAATTAATGAACAATTTTTTTTTGCCACAAAATAAAAAATGCTGGAATTTAATTAGATAAGCCTTTTTTTTATGAAAACCAGATAAACCTTTTCTTTCTCTTATTAGGATGGGTAGTTATTAGAGTTGGAAAAGAATGCTTAGAAACATAACATGTTAGTCGACATCTAGTGAGAGTGATTAAAGGAAAAAAAATGATAGGTATTATAGTTAATAGGTAGAAAGAAATAAAGATAATTGACGAGTGTAGATAGGTGTTTAAAAAGATTGGGTGTTGAAATATCAAACTTAGTTTCACATGTTGATGTTGATTTGAGGTAAAAAATTAATTGTGATTAGAAAATAGCAGTAATATAGAAGGGACTAAAGCAAAAGTCAACAGGGGAAAGAATTGTATATTTCTGGAAACAAGACCACTGATCCAAAACTGTTCACGATCTACCAAGCAGTAACTAGTTTTGATGTAGAGAGAGACAAATAAGTTTCAGAAACAGAAGAGAAAGACGTCCTTAATAAAAGTAAACAGAACATAGAAAAAAGTGATGAGAGAGATTGGTTGTTGAATTGAACATACCAGCCACAAAGGCAAAGCGGGGAACTGGTGAGTGACGATGAGCCAAACAAGGCCATAGCCGACAACATTCTGGACAACTCCGACAAGTATAAGAGCCCAAATAGGGGAAGACTGGCAGATTTTGCCTGCAAGAAGACCAACGTTGTCACCCAGATCCTTAGCCACGCTCAAGAACGCCACCTGCTTCTGGTTGAAACCCATGCTGCTCTTTATCACCGGCGATATGCTCCCGAACATGTAAGATGTCCCCGCAAACGACATGTCCCACATCGCGCACACAAACACCACCCATCTGTGCCCCACGAACCCCTTCAGTTTCTCATTCACCCAAACCATCTCCACCTGATTGATTGAATTCTAACTTTAGGAAAATTAAGGATTCTATAATATGTAACTTGGTTTTGAAGAAGAAGAAGAAGGTGAGATACGAGAGAGTGGTTGTTGCTTATTGCTTATCAATTGCACCTCATATTGACCTATAATAGGTACAGTCAATTATCTTGAAGTGGTGCCTGGTTACCAATTTGTAACCTCACACTTGTTTCGTCGCGTCACGTCACGTGCTGCCCTACCTTACCCCTATTGAAAATGACATTGTACAAGGAACATTATTCCTTATTTTGAAAAAACTGATAAATATATTAAAAATAAAAAAAATTAAAAAAATTAAAAGTAACATTTTAAAAAATTTTACTTTAAATAATATTTTTAAAATGATAGGAGTTATGAAAAATTCATTAAAAAAAATTATTTATCAAACAATTAAATAAATTTTAAAATCAATAAAAGATTTAAAATTAATTAAAATGTTTTATCGAATATAAACTTAGACAACTTATATCACATATATTTTTTCACTGAAATTTTTTTATTTAAATCAGATAAAATCACTATAAATAATATAATTCTCCCTCGAAATATTCAGGAGGAGGAGGAGGAGGAGGAATCTCTGTTAATTGATGCATGTATTAGACACTTTATTATTTTAAACGTAAAAGGGAAAAAAAATTGTGTCGGCCTGCTATTTGAAAAAAAATCTTTAACACTTTAAACTTTTAAGTCGTGTTTTTATTTAAATATTTGTGGTCGTTAATTAGATTTGAACTATGAAATAATAATTATGATGTTCTTGAATTCAGTGTCCTTACAACACGTGTAGTGTTTGTTCTTTTTGTATGTGAAAGTTTTTGAGCCGGTAAATTTTTCTAGTAAGAATGAAAACTGGCTTAGAAAATCTTAGTTTTATAATAAAATATTACTAATGCACAAGTAACCGGGAAAATACCGTTTCAACTTTCAAAAACAGGAAAAATAGTGTCTTGCTGACATTAAAGGAGAATTTGATAACTGTTTTAAACACAAAAAAAAAAAACTCGAAATAATTGAATCAATTTAACAAAAAAATTAATGAAAAATAGAAGAAATTAATAGAATGATCATTTTTTTACTTAATCTAAAAAAATAAAATTAGGTGATGGAAAAATTTAGAGACCAAAATCATACAGAGTTTAAAATACGTAATAAAATATTTATTTATTAAGTTATAAAATAAAATGATATTACAACTAGAATAAAAATCGTAGACAAATATCGACATTGAAATTACTTTCAAGCCATTGGATATTTTCCGGTCTATATCGATACCAGTGGTGGCCGTTTTCCTTCGCTTTCTACCATGAAAAAAATATGATACGTAGAGTCGAAGATATGGCGTTGGAATTTCAAAAATATCAACTCGTTTAGGTTCAAAATAGATTCATAATGAGATTCAAAGTTATTAATGTGGGGCCATAAAATGACTACTTATAAAAAAAATAATCTAACTTAATTCGTATGAAAAAAGTGTTTTGAAAACAGGTAACCCTGACATATGTAAGAGTATTTCCAAAATAATTACTGGATGACTTACTTGAAATTAGGTAATATAACTTAATAAATTTTTATCATAGCAGATAATTTGACAGTTCATTATTTATCTAAGTAAGTTATTTATAAAAATAATTGTTGTTTAATTTATTCTTATAAATTAAAAAATTATTTTTTAATTATAAAATTTAATGTAACTCAAGTTAAATATTTATTCTAACAACTTTAATATTAGAGTAAATTTTTGTATAAAATTTTAAAATCTATGTGATAAGTAACTTATTTAAGTAATTATACCTTATAGATACTTTAATATTTGACTGATGACTGATATTGATTTGCGCATTAAAAAGACATATTTAAACGGAAAACTACCAAATACTAAATGCATACTCCTGCTTCGTTTCTCATTTCTACGTAATAATTTTGAATCATCATTTTAAAAAGACAGAGAAACTTTGTATGAATTTTTCTTTTACATAATTAAGTATTTTCTCATTTTGTGAAACTTATCTTTGAAATTTATATATCAGATTAAATTAATATTTTTAATTAATTCTTAATGTCTTTAAAGAATAATAAAAAAAAATTCATACTTATTAAACTTTGAAGTTTAATAAGTATGTTTTTCTTAAAAAATATAACAAAACATAAGAAACCCAAAGCCCCAAAACTCAAAAACGGCAATTGTTTCCTGCATACACCTGCATAGTTGCTTTCTGCACCTATTCCGGAATTCCAGAATGTAATTTTACATTTCAAAATAAGTGTTTGGAAAGCTTAAAAAGATGCAGGGAGCAACATTGAAGGTGCACGAAGCAATTGCCCTCAAAAACCTCTAACAAAAGCTACACCAGTCGAGTTTGCCAGAAGGCAAATAGCTAGAAAATATAGAGGGAAATTAAATACACGATCCACCACACACCATTAGATTAGATAGCCCACAATAATGTTACTGTCCTTTGTTTTCGGTCTCAAATCTCAATTCATGTCATTTAAATACCACAATTTTTTTTACTTAATACTTATATTAAATATTAAATGAAATACTCATAAGAAAACTATTATCATGGAAATTCAACCAACTTCAAATAGTTTCAGGTCAATTAATCAAATGAGGATATAAGAAGTAAGAACCACTCCCAAGTTGAAGCTAAAATGTTAGAGTTGAAATTCAGCATAAATCATATACTTCAAAGAATCGAATAATGAAAGAATAAGTACTCTCCAGGTGAAGTTAACATCAGATTCTTGAAGGAGCCAAATTATAAGATGCCATGTTATTTAAATATTTTACATCTACAAAAACTAATAGCCAGTGAATGTCAGGTGCAGGAACAAAACTCAAGAAGAGTAAGAGGGAGTATAAGAGAAAGAGGAAGATCCCGTTCATTTGAAGGAGAAATGGAAGAACAACAATTTAATAATCAATAAAATTAGCTTATGCATAAACTAATTTGTAGAAGCTCTCTCATATAGGTTGAAAGCTGAAACTAAACATAGCCTCAAACTAAGGGGGAGGGTGTACCATTCTTGAGCTCAACAAGCTTGCACGTGTAACTCAACATCTCAAAGGAGTCTGACAAACAATAACTTATTTAATAAAATAGATCTTAAGCATAAAAAGAACATTAACATTTTAACATGAAAAATCCTCCAATACCAAGAGAAACAAGACAAATTCTGAAAAATATTTCACTATATTAATACTCTTTCACATAAGAAATACAAAATAGGAAAATGTTAACCAGCTCTTAGGATATTGTTTAAGAAATTAAAAAGAGAAAGGTTTTTATTAAAATGCGTAAAATTGTGCTTTCTATGACTTTTTTTTATATTCTCCTATAATTTCTACAATAAATATTTTCTTCTTTTAATTCTTTAACCAATGCCTTAAGGACATTGGTTAGCAAGACCCTACAAAATATAGTGTTTCTTAAGGAGACCCACTTCCATCCAAATACTAGAAGTCATAGAAATGATACTCAAGCTGGTTTATTTTTCTCACACACTCAAGATTTACTTAATACTCTATTTTTCACACTTTTAGAAGCTTTCACTTCTCTCAAAAAGTCTTGTTTTTTGTTTCAGCTTCTGGTGCCTTTTCATCTCCCAGAGGCACTATAGAGGCAGAATGCAAATGTGAAAGCATCAAAAAGTTGTTGCACCATGTTTTCAATTCAGTGCAATTTTTCAAACACATGCACCCCTAAGCCTATATAGCTTTTAACCTCTCTCTGAAACTTCCTTCACAGGAGGAGAAATTTCCACCATTTACAGTGCTCTGAGTTTAATGCTTTTACTTTTGGCTGGACACAACAACCATTATTGCTATATTTTCCGACTTTTCTCATAGAGTCTTTTTTACCTTAAGTAAATTTGGTGAATAAACATATCTTTAGTATATTTCCCAGCTGCTCTAAGGCAATTACCACACAATTAGGCTAGGCGAAATGCAGCAAAAGCTAACACAAATGGTTGTAGAAACTAACTGATAGAATAATTGATAAAAAAAATCTACAATGGTGAGTCTAAGATTATTGAGCATTAAAATATTAAGTTGCAAAAGCCATAAAATTGCACATAATGAGGCAAAATATAACATTAAAGGAATTAAGGATTCAGACAGGCACCAATCAAAGAACTAAACCAACAAAAGAACGAAACAACACTATTCCTCCATGGAATCAAAACTTGGAGCATACCATCCCAACTGGTCATTGATTTGCTTCAGTCTTGCTTCTTGACCCTTTGAATCTCCGAATGCAGTAGTGAAAGGGTACACATAAGTTACTTTCATTGCCACACACCTGTATGCAACCACATCACCTTTCACCAGAAACTCAAGAATATCTCTACCAAATCCTCCATCAACTTCAGCTTGTAGATATTGGCCTGCATATTAATTTTAGTAAAGTGAAGGTATGCCCTGCGGCATGCAAGATAGCACTTTTGTTAATCTCTTCAACAATTGGCCTGACTTGGATACAATAATCTAAAATCTAACATCTAAGAACTAAGATCTAATCCCTCCTGATTCTAGTTCCACAATCTGATAAAAATGCAGCTCTCCCTTTTCTTCTATATTTATTATTTAGTTGGCATCCCTATAAGTTCCTATTCTGTTTCTAGTTTGCTATAATTCTAAATTGATCTAAACCTGAATAAAGCAGGTTACACTAAGCTTGTATTACCATCTGGAGTATCTTCCACAGGCTGAAATTTCACATTTTTCTGGGTCTTCAGGATTGCTTCACGTAGTTTCTGGAAAATGATAGTAATAATAATAAGGATAATAATATAAAGTTAGAAAACATAGGAAATGCACATAAGGAATGGCTATACACAACTCACATACAAACTAGCACACCAAGAAAATTATAAACAGTCAAAATAGAGATAATGAAAATACAGGACACTTTTGACTGTTTTAAGGAATGCTTTAGAAACCTGAATAGCATCATCCGAGGAATTTGAGGGAATAAGCCAAGGAAACGAAAAAGATGATGACTTGGGATTTGTTGATATACAACCTGGATTGATTGATGGGCAAGGTCTAATTTTTCTGCAAGAGAAGTGGTACACAGAAAATATTGTTAATAATAAACAGTTGTATTATTATCAACCATGCAATCCATTTCTATAAGAAGCAACATTATATGTGATACAACATTATATAAAGTCACTATATGCTCCCAAAATAAGCATAATTCTGAGGCTGAGAACATGTATTCTAGTAAATGTGAATTCTAAATTTGAGGCCAAAGGGGCAAGCCATGAAGAATGTCTACAATTTACATACCCATTTTCAAGTCCAAGCTCCAAATTCTTGGATTGAGAAAAGGGAGTGGTGAGGGAGATTGGAGGGGGTTGAGAATTGAGGGATGGGATTGCATGAGATGGTAAAGGAGAGGCTAAGGTTACAGCAAGGGCCAAAGAGAGGAGATTAGGTAGGACCCTCTGTCCAAGTACAAGGTTTGGAGTGTGAGTAGTTTTCAGTTTAGGAGCTGTGTTTATGTAAGAAGAAGAAGCAAGAGGAGGTAGAAGACTACTCATCAGACTCATTCTCCACCCTCTGTAACCTTTGCTCCATCATTTTCTCTTTCTAGTTTTACTTCCCAAGCAGCACCAAAGTTAATTCCAGCCTTTGGAAGTTGATCCTTTCTCAGAGGTTCATAGTTCCGGAAAGAGTAATAAAAAACTATGAAAAAATTGAATTTTAATTCCTTATATAAAATTTAGGTTTCAGTTTAATCCAAGTTTAAAAAGTAGTAGTATCATTTTAATCTCTTATCATATCTCTCTTAAAAAAAATTATTCATGAGTTAACTAAATTGTATAATAAACTAATAAAAAACCAATTTGATCTAGAAAAAAAAAAACTTTAACGAATCAAAATAAAACTTATAGGACCAAATTAAGGTATTTTAAGAGATAAAGGATGGAGTAATAAAATTGATTGGATAGTAAAAAAGAAAAAAAAAGTGAAGAAAAAACCATGGATTCAATTTTTTTTAAAAATTAACAATTAATAATTAGTTGATAAAAAATCAATAAATAAAGGATAGAAGAGAAAAAATTGTTTAAGTTGTAATTAATGTTTCAACTTTGACCCTCAACAATTTTCAAATGATCTTATCAAAGACAAAGGATAATTTTTAGGAATTAATTATTTTTCTGTACCTGAGACGAAATGTATTAGCATTATATTCTCTAACATTTTTATTTTTCAATAATAATAAAAAGATTAAATTATAATTTGTTTTATTTTTAGTTTTTCAAATCCATAATTTTGATCTCTTAGATTTTAATTGTACAATTTAATCTAGTGTTAACAAGTAATTCTATTTAATTGAGCTATTAAGTTAATTATAAATTAATCAAAACTATTAATTAAATAAAAAATTATTAATCCTAATTTTTTATAACATTTTTTTCTTCTCTGCAAATATCTCTTCTACCTCCACTATCACACACAACTCCATTGTCAATAACATTGTATTAGAGTTAATATTCTTTTATTAGAGTTTTTAAGGATTTCTAATTTTATTTAATTTATAAATAATTTAATATCTCTAATAATCATAATTATAAGTTAATAATATATCTGGAGACCAAAATTATGAATTTATAAAACTAGGATAACTAAATGTTACATTAAAAATTAAAAGGACAAAATCATGAATTTAAAAAATTATGAGGATCAAAAGTGTAATTTAATCTAAAAAAATCTCTGATATTTTTTTTAATATTGATTAAAATTTATTGAAAACTAATAAAAATAGGAGACTTGTTAAATGAGAAGTAAAACTCATCAAAATAAATGATTTCTAATAAAATTCAACCAATACTATAATATATGGTCAAAATAATGTATTGCTTACTTGAAATAAAAAATACGAAAAAAGAATAAAATAAAAGACAAAATTGATTGTTTACTAATATATATTGTCTCTATTTTTATATATAAGAAATAAATACACAATTCATCAAAACCAATAAAAATAATTAATTTGGTTAATTTTAATTAATAGTATAATAAATTTAAATTTTATTTCAAAAATACCCGTTGACTCAAATGGATTAAGTGGTAATTATATTTAATGTCATTACTTATTATTCAACGGATAATTTTTTTCACCAATAAGTATGATTTATTTCATTAGTAGTCTTTACAATAAATAAAAATAAAAAAGAAAATTAACAATTGATGCATTTAAAGATTATCATATATTTCTAATATTTAGGAAAAAATATTCTCATTTATTTCTTTTACATAAGAACGGTGGTATTATTAAATGTCTATTTTTTAGTGCAATAATAAGAAGGTAAAATTGCAAAATTGGTCCCCCACTTTATTTCTAATTACGAATTTAGTCCCCTTATAATTTAATTCACAAATTTGGTCTCCCAATTTTATAAATCCCTGCAAAATTGGTCCTAGAAGCTCGATTTAGACGTTGACCGTTAACCTCAGACGTTGATTGCCGCGTGTCAAAGTCTGAGTGGTTCCCCGTAAAAGCTTCATTTTTTTAAGGTAAAATTGCACTTTTTGTCCTTCAGTTTTACTCCAATATCGATTTTGGTCCCCCTATAGTTTAATTAACACATTTGGTCCCCTAGTTTTATAAATCTCTTTATAAATTGTTTCAGCAAAATTGATCTTTTGAATGGTTTAGCCACTAGTGCTAAAGACATGGTAGGTAGGCATGGCAACGAGGCCCGAACCCGTGGGGCCCGCCCCAATTTTGACGGGGAAAATTCGAGTTGACCGAGGTCGGGGTCAGGTTTTCCCCGATAGCCAAATTCGGGTTCGGGGTCGGGGATGAAATTCTCAATACTCGTCCCGAATCCGTCCCTGAACCTGTCCCGCTAATAATTAATATATATAACACATTGAAATATGAAACTATTAGATTGAATTTTATGTTAGTGTTGAATTGAATTTTATGTTTTATTTAAAATTATATTTTTTATTTTATGAAAAATTATATTTTTTTAATAAAATTTTATAAAAATGTCGGGGACGGGGCGGGCAGGGAAAACCCGACCCTCGTCGGGGACAGGGATGGGGTGTATTTACACCCCCGTTGGTTTCGGGGGCGGGGGCGGGGAGGGAAATGGGGAGTCGGGGGCAGGGGTGGGGTAAACAAAACCCGACCCCGACCCGCCCCGTTGCCATGCGTAATGGTAGGTCTTGATAAATCTTGCACTTCTTTTTCATTGCAAGTTTTTCACTTACTTGGAATCCAGAAAAAAATCACTCTTTGTCTCTCTCTCACTTCCGGGGTTGTTCAACTTGAAAAAGTGGCGCATGAATTCCAACTTGGGTCTGAAAAGGTTATGTAATAACTCCCTCTTTTTTTTCTTATTTTTTTGCTCCCCCATGCGATAGTATGTGTATACGATTGCTTAAGTGACCTATGTATGACAATGGTATTTTTGTTTGAAATTTGAAATACAACTTCTCCAGTAATGAAATTTGGCTGAATTTATAAAGAGATTTATAAAACTGGGGGACCAAATGTGTGAATTAAATTATAAGGGAACCAAAATCGAAATTGGAGTAAAACTGGAGAACCAAAAGTGCAATTTTACCTATAAAAAATGAAGTCTTTACAGGAAACCACTCAGATGTTGACATGTGACATTGACACGTGACAGTCAACGTCTGAGGTTAACGGTCAACGTCCAAATTGGACTTTCAGGACTAATTTTACAAGGATTTATAAAGCTGTGAGACTAAATTTGTAAATTAAATTATAGGGAGACCAAACCTGAAATTAAAGATAAACTGAAAGACTAAAAGTGCAATTTTACCTAATAAAATTCAATGCATATTTTCACATACATATATATATATATATATATATATATATATATATATATATATATATATATATATATATATATACTTTATCTTCATAGCTTTTTAAGGAAAAAGAAAATATAAGAATAAAGAAAATTGTGTATGAGTAAAATTTGAAGAAATTGGATATGTCCGAGCGGCTAAGGAGGCAGACTTGAAATCTGCCGAGTTTCAGCCGCAGCAGGTTCGAGTCCCGCTGTGTTCTTTGTTGTGAGCTGTGAGCTTGAGTGTGTTTTGTTCTATCGCTGGCCTCTTTGGCAGTATTTTCAATCCTTAAATAAAATGTTAGGGTTTTACGATTTCTGAATCTCAACGACGTTTTGGCGCTCAGAAATGGAAGAACAACAATCCAAAACGACGCAAGAGTTGGCGATGGAAGGGCAGAAGTACTTGGAAGAAACCATAGAGAATGCTTTCCAGATCCTTTCTTCCATGAACGACGAGCTCTGCAACCCCGTTTTGTGGTCCACCTCTCCCTCCGCCTCCTCCTCCCCCAACGCCGACGCCACTTCCGAAAACTCCAACCACCACGCCGACGCCACCACCGCCGCTGCTGGCGGCGGAGGCGCCCTCGAACAGGCCCGATCCCGATACAAGAAGGCAGTCGCCGCGCTTCGCACCATTCTCACTGCCATTCCTAACTCCCAGAAGGTAGTACCTAATTTCGCTCCTTTTCTTTCTGTTGCTTTGCTCTGAAATGTGTTCAGTTTGGTTAAATGTTTCATTAGTCAATTGTTTTCGCTGATTGGTGGATTTTGTGAACTCTTGGTAGGTTAGTATCTGCCAAAAATAAATGCAATAAACTGCTTTGAACTGTGAGAGGGTGAGAAATAAATGGTGCAAAAATGTGATGTTATATAAAAGGATGATGATCCGATGGATTGGATTGTAAATCGGTGTAGTGACTACTGTAGTCCAACTCTCTTTGGATTCAGATCCGAAAAGATTTCAAAAATCTAGTACTAGAAATGGAGGAAATTTCCTTCAGTATGAAATACTTGAGTTTAACTCAAATACTTCACTTATTAGTAACTATGAGATCGAATTTCTTTACTGACTGTATTTAGTTTACTTATTAAATGCGAAGAACGATGTCAATAAATGATTCTTTTTATCATTTTTGCATATTCTAGCAGCTTTTGATCAGTGAAAGGCATGTAATTTCTTGAATAGTGTTCCTGATTTTTGTACTCAAAGACAGATGCATTAACACAAATTTTTATTAAATTGGGTACCCTGTCATAAGATATTTGTTTTGACTTTTGTGCCTAGTAGATTTGTTTTGAATCTCAGTGTCGCAGCTCTATCCCACTGCAATCCATGCTATTTCTGCCGCAAAAGTGGCTGCAACATTGAAGCATTCTTCAATGGTGAGCACTGTAGTGGCACCCTGCTGCTCTGTGTCGCAACTGCACTATTGCACCACCATAACACACTATTGAAAACTCAACTTTTGATATTTAGGATGTGTTGTGGCTGTCAATTGTTCATGCGCATATTCATTGGATACATTAAAAACTAAGATCTTCCACCTTGAAATTGGTACCTATCACTTTTTGATTATTCTAACATTCATTGATGCCAAGGCAGCACCTTGTTGGCACCAGGGGTTTAAACTGAAATGTTGGTGTTTATAGCAAAGGACAATAGGCAGGCAGTATTGGGAGGAGTCCACCACCTCGAATGGAAATCTGAAACGGCTTAAGATCAGAGTTCAGAAACATAATCCTAAAAAATGAAGTGTCCTTCAATATGTAGTGGCCAAAATGTAAGAAACTCCTGTCAACTATAGGTCAATTGCAGAAACGTCATTTAGTGTGTGTTTTGGGGCTATCACATGTTTCAAAACATGTTGAACATGAATCCATGTCTCACTGTGGATTCACATTCAATGTGCTCCAACGGTAATACAAATATACCTATTGTCATTCAATAATCAGCAACTCAACTCTTCAACTTACCAAATCATGCCTATTGACTCCATACAGGGTGATTTCTGCATATGCACAAGAGATTAAATTTTCGCCACAGTTTTGTAAGTTTTGCTGGTTAAATTGCCGAGTGTTGAACCATACAAGTTTAACTCATGGTGCTTCACTAATATAATGAAAAGTATGAAAACTCCAATGCATACACCCTTGTAAGTGTTCCAGAGCTGACTACAGCTTTAAGTGGCTTAGTTAATAACTTTTGCCCATCTATTTGACCATGTTTAATTACTTAAAAAACCCTGGAATAGTAAATAACTAGTTATTATTTTGCTAACCAGATTTTTAGCTAATGGATTGTGAATTTTCAATTTTAATTCCTTCGATATCTCTCATAGAAGGTAAAAGATTATACAAACTCTCTATTCTAAGGTTCAATTGGATGTCATTTAAAAAATATGGGCAAAAAAAATCAGGGTTGAGCTTTATATGAAAAACTTAATTATAAACACATCCTTGAAATATTACAGTTATAAGGGGATATCAAAATGACTTGGATAAATCACTTTCTATAAATTCATAATTTGCCAAATATGATTCTACTATATTGTGGCACCATCAACTGGAATTTGAAGTTATTGATGATTGTTGTAAAAGAAAATGACTCATAAAGGATATTGATAGACAAGCTCTCCCTAATGTAGACTGTAAATTGATGCTTAAAGGATATTGGTAGACACTTTCACATATTCTTTTTCATTTCTGTACATCTTTTTGTGAGCTTTACAACTAAATTTTGTCAAGTGAAGCTTTTGTTTCCGGGTTAAACTAATGTGGTTAGTATTGCAGGCAAATGCATTCAATGCCAGTTCAGCTGCTAGCCCTGCTGATGAAGCTGAAATCGATAAGTTGGAGGAGCGAGCCTCTTCTCTAAGAAGGGTAGGTTTGAACCAGGCTTTAATAAATCATAAATGTTGTTTTTCTCTACCTCTATTCTTTGGTGATGTTCTTTACAAAGTCTGAGATTTGAAATTCTCGATTAGGCTCAGACTTTAGTTTGTTCGAATTCATAAACACTTACTTTTGCATCATGTTATGTCAAGATACAGTTAACGGAATCTAATGAGTAATGACATTCTTATTATGGGTTTTTTGTTTTTAGCCTGTTTCTGAAACAATTTATGACCCATTGGTATTAGCTTTTAAAAAATAATTATACGATACAATTCTATATTTAGCTTCTTAGAAAACAGTAAAATAGGTTTTTAGGTTTTTTTCTTTTTTTTAAATGTCATTTTTTTATATAAATTTTTTAAACTTATTGATTAGAAAAACACTTTATCTTAAGAAAAAAAGGTACCCATGGGTCTTTAGGCAACAATATTTAGGTTCTGGACTGAAATGGTTGATAGGCTATCTTCTTTTTTTAATTATATCAGTGGTAAACATTGAACTTCTGCTTATAAATGTAGGAGCTTGCCAACAAGAACTTGCACCTAAAGACACTCATAGATCAACTGCGTGATCTTATCACTGATATATCAACATGGCATAGTCCTTTTTCAACCTGAAGTTTGGGACGAGTACTTAAATTTGTAGAGTGGTACCAAAAAATGGAAACCTGATTCAGAGTACAGTAAATGGTAATAATGCTTGATATTTTTCCACCTGAAGTTGCATCAGTGGATCTCAAGTTCTCAATACATTCTCATCCTATGGTTTCAGACCTCTAACGATGAGAGGTTATCTGAAAATGGTTATCCAATGTCTTGTATTTTGTAGATTTTTGTCACATAAATTTTATAAAATAGCAATCTGCCAATATCTAACAACTATTTGATGGAATCATTCATTTGATTGTCAGAAATTGTAACTAACAACTGTCTTTTGAAGTTTAGAGAAGGGTGCCTGTATTTGGTCTGAAGATGAAACTTGATCCTATTTACCAAATTTTGCAACTTATAGCTTGTTCCTTAGCTGAATACACTGCATTTTATGTTTCAGATCTATTTATTTGATTTTGAGGAATATTTGAGAATGGAATGAGAAGGTGGTTACATAGTTTAATGTGAAAAGTATATTCCACTTCTTTATTTAAAAGTTAAAGATTGAAAATGATAAGGAAATGGATCAGTATCTTGTTTTTCAAGATATTTTTAAAACTTTGTCTGCCAATTGAAAGCAGAAAAAGATAGGAACGGGGAGTGGATCCTCCGCTCTTCCTCCCCTTCCAATTTAAAAATGAAAAAGAGAGTCCAGTTGTCCAGGACTGACTGGAAAAAGCATCAATTCCTTGCAATTTTCTTTACTTCCCAATTCTAAAATTTACAAATTTCCAAACGTACCCGCTTGCTTTTCAATGTTCTGTGGCAGGAGTTCCGGTCATGATCTGGTGTCATTTTTCATTGTAATTCTGCATGTTGTAGAACTAGTATTCTTCGTGCGACCTTTCAGATTTTAAGGATAACTATCCCCTGCCTGGTGGATTGAGTATACTGCAAATACTCCGTTTTTACCATGGACTATATTTCCTCTCTATGTTGGAAGTGGGGTTTGTAAACAGTTATTGACTATAGTGGGATATTGGCTTAAGATGTATAACTCCAGAAGCAAACATAATCTTTCCTTTCTGCATATTCTTTATAAGCTGATATGAGTGGCTGGAAATTTTGAATTGATATCCGTCTACTTGAGTACTTGTCGTTGAATTTCGAATTTGATTATGGTGTCATTTTGTTCATGCACACCTGTTCCTTTTCCTCTTAAGTCGCCTCCTTGGGCGAGACAATACATTTAAGTAATCCCCGCTGCGTTAGGAATAATTTTACCATTGAGCTTTTAGAAATGCAATACTGGTGCCAAGAACCATTATTTTTTTTTTTAATTTTGTCCAATACTTTTGTTGGATTTGATTCGTGGTTCATGCAGACTGTAATATGCCAGATCAAATAAATTTATAAAAAAAAATCTTCACACAACAATCAGTTGAACCTGTGACATCACATTTCAGTTGGTGAAACAAGTAATGCTTTTCCTTTGTCTATCCTTCCAGAATGGCCACCACCAAATTTATTACAATTTACACAGTAAAACAATGAATCAAATGATTTACCATAAAGAAACAAAATGTTATGTAGCAAACTCGATTCAGTTTCATTCAAGAAATTCAAATAAGAATACAAGCAATTCAAAACAAAATTATGGAGCTGCATTTATAATGTGTTTGTACTTTGTACAACAGCATTGGAGTTTTCCATTCGAAATTACTCACTAGCCAAACCATCATTCTCTTTTTTTTTTTTTTTTTTTAATTTCCTTATATTCTTTCAAACAGAGACCTTGAGAAACCTCCCGTCCTTGCACGGCCTTCTATCAAACACGCCATTCTACTGCATTTCACTTTCACAAACCTAACAAAATCTAGCACAAGAATTATCAGATAACCTAAAAACTATAATAGTTAGATACAGAGATAGGCACACAACTTTCTTTGCTCTTGTCTGTTTATGAGTTTTGTTTTGTATTAATTATGAACTGAAGATCTAGTAGTGAGAGAGGATCTCATATCCACAATAGCAGACTCATCAGCCCCTAGTTTGATGGCCTCCTTGCTGGCTCTTATGAATCTTGAAACAGCTCCTCGCACGTACTCGTGAGCTTCCTTCACACTCATCTTCTTGCTCATTTCATCAGGGAAACTGCTCAAAAAATGGTCCCCATTAAGAACAGCTGCCAATTGAACTACCTCTCTCTGAAACTCAGAAAGGCCAGCATTTTCTTTTGCTTCAGTGCTCCTTAGAGGTGTCACGTCTGGCATAGTCACTGGAATACACATATAAACCTGCCTCAATACTTTGTTACACATTATAAGCTTTTTATAGGGTAAGTTTCATAGCCCAAGTTGATGAATGGTGTGTTTGGTTTCTTTTTTCAAAGACTATAAAATGCCATTAAACAAGGTTACTCAGAAAGTAGTAGAGGGTGGTGCAAACCACAAAGCATAGTAAAACTGAAAGAGAGGTTGAACAAAATGAAAAGAGAAGATAACAAAACATCTTTCAACTGTTTTTGAAAAAAATAGATTTTAGATGAGAAATTGATTGATGATTAGAGTGAAATTGTTTTAGAAATCAGTTTTTAAAACTTAAAAGCGAGAAGGGAATCTAACATGCTCAAAGTCTCCCGTCTCCCTTTTTTTTTTGGTTCAGGCTATTCCTCTATGTTGTAATTCTATTTAAATGTATTATTATTGATGAATTCAACTAATTGACATAGGGAGGGCATTGAATACCTGGGCAATCTGTTCTGGGTGAACTTAACTCCCCAACAACATGCTCAAATGTCCCAGCCCATGCATCTCTGTGAGTCAGAAAGTTAGAGGAAAGGTTGAAAATCATCTTTATGGTTGCAGGAATAGAAGAGTGCTCAAATTCTGAGTTTTCAGCCGGTCCTTTGGCGCCACTTATCACTGAGAAACCAGACCAAGTAGTAAAATAAAATTAGTAGGCATGTCAAACCAATCAAAAGAAGGCTGAAGCTTCAGAATCTAACAAATGCACTCAATAAGATTAGGTAAACCAAAGCCATTATAACCACATTGCTCAAAATCAATGTGTAGTTTACATACTAAATTTGACAAGAAGACAACAATCCTTAATCCTTACTCTACTCAAAACACAAGGAAAAGGACAAACAAGGTCTTGTAGTTGTAGGCTCTAGAAAAGAAAAATCAACCAACTAAATGCATCTCAAAGTCAAGGCTATCTTGTCAAAGTGATGGCACCGGAATACCCATAGGCAGAAAGGACAATGATTGTCCCAGAAAAGTTAATGTAGTATCCAGTAGAATAAAAACATGCCATAGCCTCATGATAGAAGAAGTATTAGACACAATTGTCTGACATCTCTACCATAAAAAAATAGGCATAATTGTTTTAACCAAAGAGTAGAGAAGCTAAAAAAGGATAAACAATGCAGATTTTGAGCTTACCAGTCCCTTTCTTGATCCAAGGAGAGACCATAATAGTTGGCACCCGAACCCCTAACCTATCAAACTTGAAGAAATAGGGAGCAGGTCCGGTGTTCCCATCTGGATTAGGAATGTTGACAAAAGGGGTCTTCACATGATCAAAAAATCCACCATGTTCATCATATGTAATGACAAAAAGCGTTTCATTCCATTGAGGACTTGCTCTTAGAGCCTCATAAACCTCCTTAACCAGCATTTGCCCATGTGCAACATCATGAGACGGGTGATCATCGTTCGCCGGTATGCCCTTCAAATCAAAGTACCTAGGCTCAATCACAGTCAAGGGTGGAAGCTTCCCATCTCTAGCATCCCTCTTGAACTTCAAATCATACTGATGGAACTTCCATATGTACTTCAATTTCCTAAGATTCCTATAGAACAGAGTTGTTGGTATGTTCTGAAAGTAAATCCCAAAGTCTAGGCCATTCTCATGCATTGAATCAAAGATTGTTTTTTGAGGATACCCTTTCGCTAACTGCCTCTTGATATGACTTGTTGAGCCATGAGAGGTTGCTGAGTACACAAAAAGCCTATTGGGTTGTGTTGGACCCGGAATTGAAGAAAACCACCTATCAAAAACAGCAAATTCCTTAACCAAAGCAGCATAAACCGGCACAGAGTCCGGTTTAAACCCTTTCATGACAGTCTCAGAGAGGTTCGGAGAAGACATGGACAATGCTTGTTCCACAAATCCATTCATGGAAGGAATTGAGCCGGAACCGGAACTGGAACCGAATACCTGTTGCAACACATCCTCGAACGAGTGGCCCGGATCCGGATCCACGAACTCTGCATCATCGGTGAAGCAAATTGAATCTTTTCTTGGACTTTTGGTGGAAACCGGGTTGCATTCATCTCCTGTGACCCCATTGATTAGTGTGTTGATACTCTCTTTCATCCAACCCAGCATGTGGTCAAAGGAACGGTTCTCCATGACCAGAACAACAACGGTTTTTATTGGTTGCTGTTGTTCTTGTGCCGTTGCAAAAACACAAAGGAACACAAATAGAAGGAGAATGAAGGATCTGGGTTTGCTACTTCCCATTCTTTCAACCAAAGATGGGGTCTTTCACCAAATGGGTATGGTAATCCAAAAGGCTTTTTGACACTAAATGTAGAATGAACAAGTGAGTGGTGAATATGGAATTAGGCTTTTAACACTGAATGTGGAAGCAGTGCACACTGGCAGCAAGATATTATGTGCTGTTTCAGGGAAAGTTTTCAGTTACTGTGTTGGAGTTTAGATAGATTCATGTTCATATATAGATAGTGGTAGCTGAACACAGAAGAAGAAGAAGAAGAAGAAAGAGAAGGTTCTGGTTGTGGGTTTTGTGCTTTGCCTCACTCATTCATTCACTCAAAAAGTAACGCAATTAATGGAATGTGAATGGAAAGTGTCGTTTTGTGATTATTTTGCGTTCTTACGTGCTCCTTTTTCGCGCGGTCAGTTTATTTTTTCTTTTTTGGGGATCAGTTTTCAGTTTTCAGTTTTTTTGAGTTACTTGATTACTTCCACTTTCGGCACTAGTGAGTGAGTAGTGAGACTAAATAGGAATTTCTCTCTATAATAAACTCGTGAAATTTCTTGCTTGTTTTTAGATTTTTTTTAAGTAAATATAAAAAAATGAGAAGTTAAAGTAATAAGGGAGATAATAAAGATTGAATAGAAAATAAAAATAATTATAAAATGTAGATAAATTATAAAATAGGCTCACACAAAAAAGTGAATATAGAATAGTGGGAGAGGAGGGTACATTGTCAATTAAGGGGAAAAATGTCTTAAAAAAATATGGAAATAAATCAGGATATTAAGTTTTATTAATCCATATATATATATATATATATATATATATATATATATATATATATATATATATATATATATATATATATATATATATATATATATATATATATATATATATATATATATATATAATTTAAACATAAGTATTAAATGCTGACTTTAATTTTAGTTTCATATTTATTACATTTATCATGTCTATTTAACTTTTTAAATTAATTGTTACATTTAATAAAAAGTTATTAAATGTGTTATAATTAACGAATATAATATTTAATCATATCATTGAATTTAATTATATTCGTATTTAATAAATATAATATTATTAAAATATAAATATTATAATTAATTAATTTTAATTATATACTGTATTTTTTGTTACTATTTTATAATTAAGTATGAATTATTTATTACTTTGTCAATAATTAATTTGTAGCGAAAAATATAATTAAAATATTTATGAAATAAAATGAAAATGTTTGAGTTAGAATAGAGTGTAGAAAATGTGAAATCACATGTGATCCACACTATTTCCTCTTCACCCTCTCTATTTTTTCAACCAAACAAAAGCATTAGCGATGTTTCATTTTTTAATCACGTTTTTTTATTAAACTTAAACTCAAAATTTAATTATATATAAGTTTAGTTTCACTCAAATCAATTTAATAGTATTAAAAAATTTATCCATAAAAATCAAGTTAAGTTTACATCAACTTATGCATTTTAAGTGAGTTAGACTTACTTGATCAATATTGATAATTTATACTATCTTTAAAGATATTAAAAATATAATATATTTTACTTCATAATTCATATATTTAATAGTTTGACTACATTTTGTAAAAAAAATAAAATAGTTTAGCTACATTTTATATTTAATAAATAGAATAATTAATGTTATTGACTTAATGTCTAGTCGTTTTGTCTATAATATATATATACATATACTGAATTGTCTATAATATATTAAAAATAATATTTATTAAATGTAATGAATGTTACATGCATGTTTTAATATATTAAAAAATTATTATTCTTAACTGTTTAAAAAAATTATTTGATAAAATATATTAATTTTTAACCTTTGTAATCTGTCTGCATATTATATTTAATAAAATTAATATTTAATTCCATTGAACACTCAATTTAACTTATAATATTAATTATGATATTTATTAAATTCGAATAAAACATAATTGTTATTAAAATTATTGCCTAAAAATATATACAATAAAACGTAATAGTATATATAAAAGATAAGTAAAATTGACTCTCGAATAAAATGAACCACTATGTTTATTAAATATAATATCTAATTTTTTTTATTAAGTATAGAAATTAACAGATGATCTATTTTATATGTTTATCAATTTATTATTACATTAATATATATTTGAATTCTTTAATATGTATTCAATATACTCAATTGAAATATTGTGGTAATATAGAAGTTTCTCATACTGTGTTTATCAAATAATAGATTATAATATAATTAAAATAACTAATTTGCGTAATAATTATTTTTAAAACATATTTGAATTGATTTCAAATTAATTAAATAACAATAGAAAAATCTTTCAACTAATACTGCATTAAAATTAAAACTATAAAATAAAATACACACATTCTATTTGGCTTTACTTAATATTAATATATATCTCTTTTTTTCCTTTTCAATTTTAAATACGAGAGAGAAAGAAAAAAAATCAACCTAACATAAAAAAATCTAAATAATTCAGTAAAAAAAATCTAAATAATAAATTAGTGATGTTAATTTTCTATTTCATTTCATTTAATTCAATTTCATTCAACTTTAAACATTCAAACATAAGCTCAAAAATAATCCTAGCACCACGTATTGCGTCATTTTTTTTAATAGTTTACACAAGTTACAGCGGCACGAGCTCTTCGACTATCGTAGTGGGATCACAGATTCATAAGATGTCCACTTCTGTATACTTTTTATTTATTTTATGAAGTAATGAACAATTCTATTATATAGCCTTTATTATTTGTTTCTTGTACAGAATCATCTCGATGTGATTACGCCTAAACTCCAATACAACGATGATGCTGGTTTTAGTTTTCGTAATCACGAAAAATGCTGATCGTTTACAAAAGTTTGAGTTATAGTATATCATTATGACATGGCCAATTAATAATTGTCATAGGTTGAACTTGGTTAGGGCTTCATAGGCACTAAATGGCTGTGCTGCTATTTGATAATTTTAACTGTTTAAGAGTCTTAATGTTATATTCTTTTTTTTAATCTTTGTCAACTGTTTAATATTATACTGTACGTATAAAGTATATCG
>NC_038242.2:14031286-14083706 GCF_000004515.6 Glycine max | reverse complement strand
CAATAGAATTTAGTATTATTTTAATTAAATTTAAATAATCTATTTATTTCCTGACGTTTACATAATGCATGTGATTGGATTGGAGAAGAATTTTGTCACGTACTTGAAGTTACATAGAGAGAGTTGGGTTCACGAGACCAATGGTAAAATTGGAGGAATCCAAAGGACATGAATCTTTGTATGGCACTATGGCTATTTATATATTTTGGCTCGGAATACTTTAATCTTCTTTGTCTTTTCAACCTATATTTTCTTGTGAGAAAAATATTTCTTTTAGCTCCTTCTATAAAATACATAAATTCGTATCCAATACCAAGTAACGAAATTATATTGTATTACTACTTAAGGACCAAACATATATATTATAGGCATGTACAAACAAGTGAAATTAATTATATAGTTGAAAAACAAAGTTGTGTCTCGTGATGAAGGAAGAGAAATCCTGCTGAGCTGGTATAGCAAATAAGTGTGAACGCCGAAATCAACCTGAAACTTATCACCATGGATTAATGATAAAATAAGTAAGCCACTAAAATAACGAAATTTTATACCTTTCCCGTATAATGATATCACATTATATATTAATCGAATAATTTTATCTTAACACTAAAATAAAATATTAATTTGAATATACATACCGCTTTCTAAATTTTCCCAACATGTTTGTAGTATCTATTTAAAATAAAAACAAGGCTTTGGAAAGTGGAAACATCCACGCGTTTAAGGGCACAAGGGAAGATGTTGTGTTGTATAGACTTCAGGGATGCTAACATTTTTATGTTGTCCCCGAGGCAAAAGAAGAGAAACGTGTAATTTTATTTTATTTATTTTTAATTTGAATGCAAATTTTGATATCATTTGGGCAACTAATGAAAATCAATTCCATATGGAAATATATTAAGATGTAAATTGTTGTGATCCGTGAAACGAGAAAATAACAAAAGAAAATGGCATTTTTCATACTTAACGACCAAGGCTATGTGATGCTGTCTGTCGGTGCAAGTTTGTGGTCAAAGAGAGCACAGCAAAGTGATAGTACTGCCACATGCTTTAAACTTTTTTTCTTTCTTCTATATTCTTTTTTAAGACAAGATATTATCAAACACTAAATATAAGTAATTTTTCAAAAGAGATTCGTGTTGCATTACAATATCTTTTGTTAGATTCAATCCACTAACGCTTTTTTCTTTGTTACGATATTAAAGATGTGGAATATATCAATTGGAGAATTTAATTAGTTTAAATTTTAGTAGTGTTTTCTTTTCTAAGTATATTTTTTCTCTACAAAAATTATAGTCTAAAACTTATAACCACAATTTATACCAAAGTAACGCTTTACCTTTTACTTTTGAATAGCTTTTAATTAAGAAAAAAAAAAGTAGAAGAAAAAGGGAAGAGGCATTTTCTTTTTCCAATGCAGAGACATGTTTAACCTTACGAAGTAATGACGGGAAATTGGGCCCTAAAACCGATAAAAATGGTTATTACATTTACAGGGTCAGATGGGCCAGACACTATTTTCCGATCAAGCGTTACAGACCTTTTGATGTCAGGTCAGTTTGCACGGTCACGAAACGTTCCTCCCACTCTCTGCCTCCTACCCAAGAATAAAAAAGTCCCTCTATTTTTTATTATAATGTTTTAAACTAATTCAATAATATTTAAAATTTTTATGAAATTAGCTAGTGTTCTAATATTTATAACAATTTAAAAATTTTCAATATTGATTTAATTGAAAAAATCGCCAATTGTGTTAATTTCTCTAATCATCATAATCATCTTTCTAATTTTTAATTGATTTCAATATACTAGTAACCATTGACATTTATAATCATTTACAAATTATAGAACAAGTAATTAAATATGATATCATTAGTGAGTAATGTTATATCCTTCTACTTATTTCTCCTACAAATTTTCCAACTACCTTTAATACTAAATATTGAATAAAAAGTAAATAAATCTAATGTCTTAAAAATATAAAACACATTCATTATTTACCTAGCTTACCATAAAAGGATAGTAGGAGGATTTGTAAGAAAATGATGCAGGAGAATTTAGAATTATTCATTAGAGATTACGGATAAATTTTGAAAACAATATTTAATGTTTTATAAAAAAAATTAGAGAGGAATAATAAAAAAATTAAACGAAACTTAACAGAAAACAACAGATTTGTCACAAAAAAAAAAAACAACATAGAGGAAGTATTCCCTTAAAAATAAAAACAGAGAGCAAGTATTGAAGTAACACTAACTAATAAATATTTCCTGAGCACGATTGCAGATACTCCCAAGTCCTACCATAGATGTTGGCCAATTTTGGTGCTTTCGAACTAGTCTCAGATAACTTCACTCAATAAAAATAATCAACTCATGCACATTAATTTTTCACTTCACCAGATACAATTATAAAATCCTTTTTTCGTAAGCAAGAAATCAAATACTTAAATAATTTTACACTCGTTTTGTACTCTGCATTCTATTACACATTATTCCAGTTGGTTGTTAATAACACAGCATCACACCATACACATCACTCAAATCTCATTGATAAACTATAAACACTGTGATCACATAAGATCATTAACCCAATAAACTCAATCCTGGTCGATTGATTTTATCAACTCATGATGTCAAGAAAAATGGACAGAGCTTTTGTTATTGTACACAGTCTCCAGGGTTGATGAGGCTGCAAATCCTAAAATTACAAGTATACAAGCAGCAAGCAAGGGATGACCATCCCAATTTTCTGAAAGCACAAAACCAACATGAAGAAAAAAAATGCTTTAACCTTTTCCTCGTATATATAAATGTACAAAATTGAAGTACGTTAATATGCCCAGGCCAGCAACAAGTGCAGCACTGTATGCTGAGGCCCATGCATCTGAATAAGCATAACTTCCTGAACGAGAACCTTTGACTATACCGCCTAGTCTAAATGCAATTTCAATCCCCTACAACATTCATCAAGTCCAAGTCAAACTCCTTTTAAGCATATGTATTCCTATAAATATCTTAACCATAAATGACAAGTCCAAGATCTACGGCAGCTTTCTTAGTAAACAAAAGTTTTAAGGGGAGGAAAGGCTATTCCATTCCATGGTAGGGCATTGCCATAAGCCTCAACGAGGGCTAATAGTGATACACTTCCATAAAAAATAAAACCTACCAAGGGGGACTGTTGGCAGTGGGAGTAGACCTATTACGCCAACTTTGTTCCCTTCCCACTTTTTGTAAATAAGACCATTATTGGATTAAGCTTTTAACTAATAGTTTAAGCTTTTAGAATGACTGGTGTTTGACTTTGACATGGTATTATAGCCTCTTAATAAAATTAAATTTCAGCATAAGGTATGATAGATTTGTGCTTACATAAAAGTTCTAGGGTTTGCTATTCCCTTTTGATATTTGGATCATATATAAAATAACTTTAACGTTTAATTAAAAAATTTGGTCCATAGCACCTGATATCATTTTTCTTTAGTCCCTATGTGAAAAAACATATTTTAGTCCTAATTGGAAAATAGTTCTTGAATTGATCCTACCACCAAAGTTATAATAATAGTATTATATTTGGTCCCTATACTTGAAATTTTTTCATTTTAGTCCCTATATGAAATTTTTTTACACTTCATTCATAGGTAAACAGAATCCTATATTTTGGTCCCTACACTTCACCTATCATTTTTTTTTAACTTTTGTCCTTATATAAAAAAATCATAGCACTTATGAGTTTAATATAGGGTAGGGACTAATTTGAAAACAACTTTTCATATAGGGAGTAAAATGTAGAGTCTTTTTAATGTAGGGATTAAAACAAAGAAAAATAGTAACTAAATTTATAACTGAAACCTAAAATTAAAAAAATAAATAAAGACCCATCATCTTTCTCTAAACAAAGATTTCCCTCATATCTATAAATCTATACCCTCTTTCAAGATTAAAAAAAGGTAAAAGAAAACCTCCCTTCAGGACTCCAGACCTGCAGACAAATCTACCATACCTTCAAATCAGCTGTCCTTGCATGATCCACAGCTGGTGCAAGATCACTGTCTGAAGCCAATACAACTTTATCATGATCTTCGTCTTCATACAATGGCAAATATGGCCAGCTTTCCTTAGAAGAGGGTAACATATACACTCAACCTCAAGAATATAAAATATAATGTCTTGAAAAGTACCAGAATTTGGGGTATGTTGTTAGGATCAATATCATCACCAAGCCTCTGAAGGACTGAAGTTATAACCTCTGTCATGCTCCAGGTATCTAAACTTGCAAGCAACCATACAAACCACTCAACTGATAGTTTTCTAACATAATTTTCTTGAAATAAGCAAATTGCAGGCAAGAATAAGTAACTCAGAAAGAATGTAGGAATGCCCTTATTCAAAAGAAAAACTTGAGCAAACAAGTTTTCCTATAAGTTAATACTACATCCCTACCTATCAATGAACATGCAACACAATCATATTCAAGATAAACTTATGAAAGGATAGATATGAGCATATATTGAAACCATCAGTTATAGTACACTGTCGCAGATAGAATGAAAGTGCAGATAAAAATCTGATTGGTAACACGTGATAGTTTACATACCACATATGAATCTGTGCATTCAGCCCTTCTTATCTTGTATTTTGAAGTTAAATGTATTGGGCATGCTTGACAAAAAATAAGGAATGGATCTCCCAGTTTATCCTCCCTCAGAAGCCACTCTCAAGGAACCGTCACTGGTGCATAATCAATAGTGTGTAACAATATTAAAAAATTGGAAATATTTCTCCAAACAACTTAAATGTATATAACCTTCGAGTATCGTCGTCATCATCATTTGGGGTTAAGGCCATGGCTGAATACCAAAATCTTAGCATCAAGGTGGTGGCAGCTTCATTATTCCCAACCTAATTATTGGAAGAAAATGACACTATCATTATTTCCAACCTAGTTGTACCAATCACAATGTTTTTTTACATTTGTTGGTCTTATTCCATCAGGAACTGCAGATGTTTTGGTCCATCACATTTCATCTTCCTTTCTCTTATCTTCCAATCCTACACTCTTATGAAAATTTTATAAATGAAAGAATGAAGATGTAAATTAGTTACCATAGATTAATCATTTGTAGCTAGTGAAAAGCTTTCAGATTCTTAAATTCCCAAGCAGCTAAAATAAATGGGGGAGGACCAAAGACAAAACTAGCATTTAACAGGTTCAGAACAAAATGCAGATTCTAGAACAACTCATAATTTATGTTGAGACTTGATATCTAATCAATTCACGAACAGTGCATTCAAGCCTACATTTAACAATATCAATAAAACCAAATCAAGAACACATTACAATATTTTTCTGACAAGAATCATTCTAACTAAAGGCTGTCATGAATAAAGCCATTTATCCCATTTTCATGCAACAAGGATTAATAATCTAATCAACATTAGTAGTGGGTAAACACAGTCCAAGATAAATGATGTACCTGATTCACTGTCGCCACAGCAGCATGAGTGACATGAATCACATCAACCACAGCAACTACACTGCCATCTGTTTTCAACCACCTAACCCAAATCAGAAAAAATATTGATGCATATAGCTCTTCAATCTTCCTCATCCCATATATATTATATTACCTCTATCAACCGCAGGAAGATGCAAAAATTTTCCATCATGCATAGTGTGAAGTGCATCAACAATGGGTGTATCAATTACTACGCATACTGAATTGGGAGTCATGACCTGCATATTTATCAAATAAGAGCAACAAGAAAAGGAAGAAACTCAGAATTGCCAATTTTTCAGGTAACACGATAGATACATACAACCTTAAATAAAAACATAAGTAAACAGTTTCTTCTCAACAATGTAAAAATAAAAACAAAGCACCTTCTCAACAGGGGTTGATTCTGGAGAAAGATTTTGTGCAATTACACGCAACAAAATATCCTTTGAACTGAAATTTGTAAGCAGACATAAAAATTAGTCTAAGCATAGATAATGACAATTAGGGGAAGGAAAAAACTTTTCAGAAAAAGAGGACTATTGGTAATGTCAATGACTACAAACATACATAAAGATGCCAAGAGGTTTGTCATTAAATGTCACAACTGCACAACTTGCACGAAATTCAACCATTTTCTTTCTTGTTGTCAGAATGGAATCTGTTGGTGATACTGTTACAAGTCTAAAAAGTGCAATTATCTATTAAAATAACTTGGATTGTAACCAAACATGCAGACAAATTAAAATTTATGTAATCTTTTAAACTCAAACAAAAGAAGGTATTACCTACTTTGAATTCTCAGGAATGATCGTAGACAATGACAGCTTAAATATTTGCTACCGAAGAGACTCAATGAATGATGTATTGGAGTCTGTGCAAAGGCCAAATTAGCATGAAATAGAGCCTGATATTAAAAACTGTGAACCTAACTATGCTGATAATGTTTTCCCAGTACACCATCATACAAATCAAAGAGCAAAGCATGAAAAAGGAAACAGTCTACAAAGCAGAACCTGATGTTCCCCAGTGTTTTTCAACTCCTTCAACAGCTGCTGCAATTGCTTATCCTTTCTCAGCAGCCCTTTCCATACGGGCAATGGCATCATGCAAACATATATCAGCCATGTATTCAAAAGGTAAGATACAGAATAGTAACTAACTTGAAAAGTTGAATGTTTCTCTATATACACTACCAACCTTGCACCATCTTTTGGAGGGCTTCTGCAGCTAGAGTTTCAGAAAGGACAAATACCGGATTCCTAGTCATAACTTTGGAAACTGGTGTCTCTTCAAGATTAATCTCTTTGGCAATAACTCTTGCTGCTATATCCTGTATTTAATCACAAAATAGAACATGAAAGCTATGTAAGTTAAAACCACAGAAATCCAGGCAACGACTCAACTTTCTTTTCTTTCTTATTAAAGGGTGAGAAAACAAGTATCGGACATACCTTGTGTGTGAGGATTCCACAGAGCAAAGCATTAGAATCAGTTAGTAATAGAGCATCCCCTCTACGGGCAACCATCCGATGGCAAGCTTCATAGACAGTTGTTGTTTCAGGTACTGTCAGGGCCTTTGTAAGTCACAATGATTTCACTGTCCGCTCTCCTGCCAATGCCCTGATCCAATTTCATGCACAAACAAGGCAACATCCCATTATTTAAATTGATAAAACTTCCACCGACTTATCTTCTCTTCTTAGATACTTAAGCAGGAGCTATCACATTTTTTCTTAAAAATTACTCAATTTGAGTGCATTTAACAACTCATGAAATGAATTCCAGTTTCTCTAGTCAACCTTTTAGACATCAACTGGTCTGTTACAAAATATGCAATTAAAGAATGCAGATTCTGATATATATATAGCCCTGTCATGGTCACATACCTCTGCAACTGACAACTGAATCAAAATTATAAGGGGGAAGAGAAGAAACTTTTGTATGGACACATTCTATATTCACTTAGTGGGCTCAACAGTTCATATTGTGCAGTCCAGAAACACAAAGTAATCGCGGACTATGTCCATAGAAGAATTTCTTGAGGTAGAAGACTAAACCTCAAGGCATATATCTACTTAGTAAAAAGAATAAACTATTCCAGAATTCCCTGTGTTTATACTTTCTTACGCCTGCTTAGACTTTAGAAAAATGATAAGTAAAAAAGTGTTTCAATCAAGTAAAGTTGACAGTAGAATCATAGAAACCAACCCCAAACCAATACACCATCAAAGTCAAAGTCCTTTATTAGCATCATTGTAAACCAACCACTCAGCCAACCAGGCAAGACTTTGCAAAGCCACATTTGTTTGACGTAAGACACTATGAAATTGAAAATACCGAGTTTTACAATCATGGCACCACATAACCCAAATAGGTGCTCGGAAAAGGGAAGACCACAACAATAATAGCTTCTGCTACAATATTTCAAATTATTATAAGTACCAGCACAAGGTAACTTTTCTGTTAAGATTACATTTAGCACTTTAAAGAGAGAAAAAAAATGAGCAGATGAAATCAACAAAAATATACAAGATAAAAGGATTCCGGTTCTTAAAAATACAGTCAAATATAAGGAGTTTGAGAATTTAAAAAAGGTTTGAACGAATCGATTAATTTGGCCACTGGAGCACAAGAATAGATTAATACAGCGGCGGCAGATATGAACAGCCAAGAGTCAAAGATAGAGAGATAAAGTGAATAAGAAAGAACTCAAGAAGGAACAGACAAAGGTCGGGAAGACGAAATTGATTTTCGAGGCGCCCCTGATTCCGAGACTCTCCTCGTCGACGACGGAAATACTCCTTCGAGAGGCACCGCTTTGACTTGCCATCTTCCCTCTCTCTACTGCTCCAATGTCGCTGCAAGTGCAACCAAACCAGCTTCAAACTCACATCAAATACCACACTCACAAACACAGAAAAAAAAAACTAAAAATCGAAAGTGTAATAGAGAGTCGTACAAGCTAGAAACAGCTCCGAATGAAAACAGATTGATTGAGTTCGGAAGGTGAAGTGGAATTGGAGGGGGAGCAGGGTGGCGGCGGCCGTGAATATTGCCGGCCGGCGAGCAGGAAGGAGGAGGAAAGGAGAGAGAAGATGAAGAAAAAAGAGTGGGAGATGGGATTGAGCCAATAGGAGGCGTGCACGTCAGTGATTCGTTTTTTTGTTGGAATAGGTAATAAGTTAATGAGTAATAATAACCTCTATTCTCCATAGTCATAGGTGCCATGAATTATTCACGTGTCACTGTGAAATGTATGTGACTAATTTCAGGAATAACACTTTGATTATTATCATGACAAAATAATCCCCTATATAGTATATGTCGGGGAGGGAGACGGCTATTATCTTAATGATATGATTCAGTTATGTTACGTACGTAAGGTAATTCTATATATATTTTTTTCCATTACATTAGTAAATACGATTTTGTTAATTATTAGTGCTGATTTGAGAGTAGGAAGGAATATAAACCAGTCAAATAAGTTTAACTTTAATTTATGAAAAAAAATAATATTGTTATTTAGGTTTGACTGGTATATTTAAATAGGTCAAAAGCAAAGTTTGAATTTGATTTGGTTATAAATTTTGAGGTCCCTTTATATATAATTTTGATAACTTTTTATTTTATTTATCTTAAAATTATTTATTTATTAATTTAATGCTTAACAAACAAATTTATATCAGAAGAAAGGCTTAATTATATATTAATTCCTGATTATAATTAGAAGTTCAATTGATTCTTTCAATTATTAAAAAATTCAATCAAATTTTCTAATTATTTTTAAACACTACAATCATACTTTTCCCCTCACAAAAATATATATTTTTACATCAATTATCAATATACAATATAAAACAATAAACTTTTATATTGATTGTCAAGATAATGTATTTATACAACTTTCGTCAATCAAACCAATGATAATGTCGAAAATGATACGATTATAATATTTTTAAATAATTAGAATATTTTTAAACAATTAGACTTGATAAAATATTCCTGAAAATTTATAAAGGTACCTTATGTTGGTGATAAAATATTTGATTTTGAAAACGGTAATTTTTAAAGAAAAACTATAATTATCTATTTTCAAGTATATGTCTCTTAAAAAATTATTATTACATGTATATATAATAATAATAAAAAAAACAAAGTTATCACTTTTCAAGTAAAATATAATAAATAAAATTACAATTATTAAGATGACATAATAGGACCTTTTATAGAGACTTCTGCGTATCACGCCCATGGAAGACACTTATCCTAAAGGAGAGAACGTAAAGAAGAATGTTTAAGGTCTTTGAAAAAACCAAGCGCGTTTGTTTATCCCCTTTGGTTGAAAACCAACTTGGAGGAGTATGTTCATATTCATAATTCCGAGTGCTTCAATACATTAAACCTGTTTGACAGTTAAGACCAAACCGTTTACAAAGCACTCAGCAATCCCTAGTAACAAGGCTCCCAGAAGAAACAGTAACCTAAATTACATCCTGTGAAGCTTCATATTACCAGAACTTCAGCTTCAGAAGGTGTGAAGTCAGTTTTACAATAAACAAAAACTTCATATAGCACAACAAAAATTCCATAATCATCAAATACTATAAAATATCTCGTACACCAAAAGATACTCAGATCCATGTGCACGGCAGAGGGTAAAAAAAGGCATCCGACTTAATAAGAAATTTACATTTTGAAAAGAAAAAAAATATGAACGGCATCTAATCTTCCACAGAGGGAGGAGTATATGACATTGCTAAGTAGACAGTGCTGTAAACATGCAGACAGCAACTAATGGGGCTTGCTCCTTCACATTGACCAATCACAGTGGTACAAGGACGCACCATTTCTCCACCACAAAATATTCCAGACACTGGCACTCCTGGAAAATTCTCTAAGAAAGGAGAGCTGTCAACATTGTGACGTCCAAAGAAGGATTCACCACGGCCGTAACAAGCAAAAACAATACCCCCAAAAACATTGGTAGCGTTGTCTCCATCACCCTTGGAACTCTTGGAATTTTTTTCCAGATGAATACTCTTGAGGGCATCATGGACCTTGGTTAATGAAGCTAAGGCAGTATTAGGATCTGAATAGTAGAACTGAAAGATATCTCCTGTTTTTATGCCAATGCCATCAACATATAGATACTCTTCATCACCTCTGTCCAAAACATGAAAACTTAGCCTTTTCTTTTAAGAACATGGTTGTTTACAATAACCTGCTTGCTTATAATAAAATGGGGGAAGTGTAGGGGTCACATAAGAGGAAAAAATCACACCAATGGTGACAATTTCGCCAGAGGCTCTGGTAAACCTTAGTTTTAAAGTCCTGGGATTATGCAAGTAGACCAATAATTTTACAAGAAATTAGGGAAACGAAACGATTATCTAATGGGCCATGTCCAAGCCACAAGTAAAGAAACCAATATAAACAGTTTAAATGGCTGTCAGAAAAGCTAATACCAATTTCATTTCAAATGTCATGCATCTTTCTCCTTGTTTCTGTCTGGGCACCATTTTCTCAAAAAGTAATTTCAAAAGAATTATTTAAATAACAAAATAATACCATCTATCACAAAAATAGCTTATACTTTTTTAATTATCTTCAAAAGTCTTGTGTGTGTCTGTATTTCATTCTGGACAGAATCAATGTCACATAGGATAGTAAAAAAAGAATGTAGGAAATCATGCATGCATGCATGTCTTTTTTCAAAGAATTTGTGTTCAGAGTAACAATTACAATTGTAAATACACCAAACAACAATGATAGCTTCTAGTTCCATACATTCAACATCCAATCTGAAGTACAATGATATAATTATACACTTTGCCAATCCTGCCATGGTTTATCAACATAGCACATGATTCCCTTAAAGGATAAACCGAATTTTTAAGACTGACATTAAAAATTCAACAATTCACCAAATTTGTAAATTTAGACTACAATACCTTTTAGTTGATTTATCTGCTTATAAGCAACTGTAATTCACCTATTATTTAAACTAGCTGAACCAAAATTATTATCAGCTGTTGAAAATGACAAAGTGGATGGAATAATGGGATTATTAATTATAAGCTATAGCACACTAAAAGGTAGTTGTAGCAAAATATCTTCCTACCAATTCAGTCTTTTTAAGAAAATAAAATAAAATTCTTCAAATGAATCTAGAGAATGAGAGAAAAATTAACATTGGAAGCAGAACATCTACACAGGAACAGTTTTATATCATACCCCACAACTCCATGATATGCAATACAAGTTCTTGGCATTGGCTTCTCTGCTCCAGTGGATAATTTCCTATGTTTAATTACCCCAATGTACAAATCAGGAGACTCAATATGATTGTCCAGCTGCCACATTTTTTAAAGTTAAGAAAATAAAAACCATATATAGGAAAAAATGGATTTGACTAGTTCTTAATAATTTTAAAAAAAAATCCTTGACAAAATGAATTTGTAATTTTTCCCAAAAATATGTAAATAGTTGCGCACCAAATTGTTGATATCAAGTAGAATACTCTGACCGTCAAGATTTTCCTGTTGCCCTTCCCTCCTAGCAGTGAGCCATGTTGAACAATCAGCATTGTTTGATTTAACTGAGGCTGCCTTGTATCTGGGACCCACAGTTGAAACACCATTTGACAATGCAACATGAAACCTAATAGTTCCTGTAGCAAAATCAATCCATAACACAGATGATTAACTTGTAAAAAACTGCAATAAACAAATTAAAATAAAATAAAAGACTTGTAAGTGTAATATCATGCCATGCAACTCTGGAAACAACCAGGATAGTAAAATAATATACAAGACAGACTATTATTCAACTTGTTCACACAAAAAAGGCAGCACAAAGAAGAGAAGGAGGCATGAAAAAAAAAATTCAGGGTCATAGACAGTAGCTTTAGACTAGTGGCACCTCTCCTATGATGCATGGAAACTCCAAAATTGGTGACATATTTGTATCCAATATTGATATTGATACTTGTATGATATGCCAGCAATTGTATTTTGACATGGCTCTCTCTTGTGTGTATGAATACCCACAAATTATCTCTCTCAAAGCATATTATGACACTTATAATCTTGACCAGCTCATAATCAATGCACAAAACAAGTGGAGGAATTTAATTTTTTTTTCAGACACATTTGGGTAAACAATTTAGTTAAGCTTTTATACAATAAGATCTTGTCTTTAGTGGGACAAGAGTGTTCAGTTCAGCTTATTTTGGAGAAATAATCACTTGTTTTTGCCAACTTCCTCAGACAAAATGGCCATACTCCTAACAATAACTGATTAATAGTAGTTATTGATTCTACAACAGCGAAAGTCTTATCCCACTAAGCAGGGCCATGTACAGACATTTTGGGGCCTAAGACGAAAATGTTAAAGGAGTTTTTTTTTTACAAGAATTTTAAAGAGACTTAGTATATTATATAAAATATCAATTTTTATATTAATCTTCTAGCTTTTTTAGCTGCAAAATCATTTATCAAAGTTTTATAATCAAGCAATTTTAACACTTCACTTTCAATAGATAAAATAGCTAACCCATTCAATCTATCTTGTAAAAAAAGGCCGTGTTTAGGAACTTTAGGACCTTAGGCAAATTTTTAAAGAAACTTAATATTATAATATTATATAAATTATTTCTCAAACTATTTTTTTTAGTTTTTTATGATTCTTTTTTACCAATTAAAATCATTTTTATATGCTTTTTTTATGAATAGTAAGACATTTATCAAGAGTACTATATATTGAGATTGAATTAATTTTTTAACTTATTTTTTGTTTTAAGTTTTAAAAACCAAGTTCCTACTTTCTATTTGATTTTTTTCCTATTACTACAAAATATAAGAATAAAATAAAGAAGTACTACATAATATAAAAAAAAAAAAATTTAAAATCTGATATCTTAAGGTATTGAATAAAAGCTATTTTTAATTAAAGGAACTGATAAGTCATGCATCAATATCTCTAGCCCTTAATGTTGTCAAAAAAAATTATCTCAACATTAATAATCATGTTCCTAATTAATGATATAATTTCTTATAATAAGCTACAAATTCAATTTTCAATTATATATATGATTTTGGTATTTAGCTTTTTCACCTCTAATTGTTAATTAATTAAGACAAGTAGCTAACTTTTGGGTAATTTTCCCATCATAGAACATCCTTGTCCATTGCAATTTGAACAATAGGAACTGATTCATGTAAAAGCTTACATAATAACCAGTAAAATAAAATTAAGAGGCCTAAGGCAATGGCCTTAATTGTCTTGCACTATCCACGGCCTTGCCACTAAGTGAAGTTAGCTACATGAATCACAAGACACCATTGGGTTCAATTAAAAACCAAATTCACGAAAGTCTTATCCCACTAAGTGAGGTTAGCTACATGAATCACATGAACCACAAATCCATCTTAACATTCTCATTTCTTCTATCCCCCACCTTTTTTTCTCTTGTCCCACTGAAGCCCAACATTTACTACCGTAGAGTATTAGCATCTATTATGAGTGATCCATGCTTGGGATTAGAATAAGTTTTATGCTGACTGCTAAGGGCCTAAACCAGCCCTCCTCCTTTATCCAGGTTTGGGACTAAGAGACCATATGCAGAGTTAGTTAGTGAATATACTCTTGACTCTTACATTCTGACAATTACTGTCATAACTGCCACTCCTAAAAATTATTTCCCTTTTGGCAGTTATTACATTCTATACCCATGCTTGTAGTAAACTCTCCAAATGGGTGGTTTGTTTGTACTTGCATTCTTCGCTTGCCTTTCATTTCCGGTCACGTCAAGGCCTCGGTATCAATCAACAACCAAGCCTTTTCCCACTGGGTGAGGTCTATTACATGGCAAACAATGTCATAATGTTATGTTGTAAATCATGTCTATAGACAAATTATTAACTTCAAAATCCTTCTTAATTGTTTTGCCAATAACTTATTTCTCAATCTCCCTCTACATCTTGTAGCTAAGCTGGGATATCTTCCATCTAATCTACTCTTGTTGGGGCTTCTACAGTTCTTATACTATGCATATCATATTGTATTGGATACTTGCATGCACCCGTACCTATGCAACATAGCACTTCCCCAAGTAACCAATGTCTGTGGTGTTTGAGGGGGTTCAATTTCACACCAAGGTCCCAATAGCACCCCCTCCCCCAAGCAATAAATAAACCAAATTGTAGTTTTTAAAGATAACAAACAATAAAAGCAATTGCATTATTAGTCTCTATCCGCTTTCAAGAGAGCAAAATAAAAGATATTTACAGACATGTCTAATCAAACTTGAAGGGAATCCTCACTTATCTTTTATTAAAATTTATTTGATTAACAATACATTTTTCTCCAGCATAAATTATATATATTCATGAAAGTACAACAGTTGTCACCCCTGAGATCCTTTGAGGAATAAAAGGCAATACATTCCTCAACAATGAAATAGGGTAGTATGCATTGTAGCAGTTACATGAATGTCATGCATCAGGTTGCAAGGGCTACCAAAAAGATAACAAGACGTACCCAAAGACCTGTCCCTGTCCTGAGCAAATACAAGAGCAACAGCTTCTATGTTTCCTTTTTTACTACAAATGATTCTAGAATCATTCCCACTTTTGTGTACAAAGTCAAAAGAGCCTCTCTCATCACCCACAATGACCATGTCCATAGGCATGGCATGATCTGAAATAAAACAAAACATCATTTTTGAAAGAAAAAAAATGAAAAAAAGCACAAGTCTGTGGTAATTGGGTGTAAATTGAAGTCATGCTCTCAATTGCAGTACAATACAGTTGCCCCATCTAAATTCAAGTATCAAATTGCCATTATGTATCCCATAGACATTTTGAAACAAAATATTTTAGTGAAAGCAGGCAGTGATATCTTTAAGTAAAATAAAACAGTGTGTATATAAACCCTAAGAAATCATTTCCTTCCTTACTCTTTTATCACACACTAAAAATGAGGAGATAATCAGATAAACGACATAGTCTACCAAGCAAAACCCCAATTTCTCCAGAACATACTTAAGAAACACAATAACAACAGGTATAACAGAATATATGCATATAAGTATCACTCACCCAATTTCTCCAGAACCAATTTCATGTCACTGCTTGCTTCCTATGGAGCCAAATCAGAGTGTTAGAAACAGAACCAAGAATGAAAAAAATAATAATAAATAATAATAGAATAAAATCAAAATTAGTAAATAAGTGTCCAGCTATGAACTTACTCCAAACAATATAATCCCAACAGGGAAAGGGCTACTGGAGACAGAGGCTGAATATTCCTTAATATCCTTTATGAAATTGTCAACCCATGTTGCTTGCGATGTCTGATGTCAAAAATATGGAAAAGCATAAAGCAAAGCCTTTTTTTAATTTAACTATTCAATATAGATTGTATCAACATAGTCAAAAGATGCAAAAAGAGTGCAACTAAGGAGCTGAGGTGAGGCAAGTGCAGTGCCTCTTGCTGGTTGGGCTACACACTACTAGTGCCTAGCATGCCTTTCTGGTTCAGAGTTCGAAAAAGCATGGCTATAGCATCTCATTTACAAATATGAAAAACCCAAAAAATAGTTGGCCATCTAATATGCTAACCGTGATGCTAAAAGAGGATCAAATAGGCATAATGTTAGTTTTGGGACTCCTCTGTTTTGTAAATTGTGTAGTTAATAATGCGGAAAATCAATGCAAGACAGCCAAATATTTACTGTTACATTAATTTTATATTCTTTAACACCTTTCTTCAGTGAGCCATCTCTAGCTTGGTTGTACAAGTATTCATTTTCAAAATGTCTAACTATCTATTTTCATATTACATATTCATTTTCAGAGAATGCACAAGTCCAAATTCTCAGAGGGAATCTACTATACACTACCTTTGTTGGCCGTCGCAACGGCAATGCTTCAACTTTCAATCCAGGCAAGTACCCAACAGTCAAAACTAAGCCTTCGTTTATAAACCTCGTATATGATTCCTCTCCAAAGCCGCTAAAAAGGGCACCCCATTTGACCTACATAAACCACCCTGCGTTTACTCGAGTTCAGCAAATCTCTACCCCAAAAACAAAACAAACATCAAAACCCAACCTCTTTAAACTCATCGGTTACAGCATCCCTTCCCATAATACCATTCGCCACGGTAACAATAACAGGAATATTGAACCCCAACGACTTTCTAATCTGAAACATAAGCATTAAGTCAATTGCATAATACACAACCTAAAAAAATAATTAAAAGAGGTGTTAGGTGCTAATTCTTACAAGGCACAGAGTCTTGGCAGTGTTGAATCCAGTTCCGATATTGGCAATAGCAAAATGGGGTCGAATTGGCTCCGAGAGAACCTTGTGAACAACCTCGTTGACAGCATCCTGTTCGAGTGCACAACGTTAACCGGCGTCGTTCATTACCGAACCCTAAACGCGTGAAATTTTAGATAGAAAGAGGACTTACGGGGAGCGAAGGGTTGAGAGAGATCGCCGAAGAGAGCTTGGGGCGAGAGAGGATGCGACTGCAGAGAGAGTTCCATGATTTGCTGACGCAAGCTGCGGAAGCGAAGTGTAGAGAAGGAAGCCTCGCTAGAATGTTCTGAAGAAGGTCCTCGTTCAGCATGCTCAGGCTTGTGTTCGCATCAGTTGAAGCTTTCACCATCGTGCTCGATTTTCTTCGCGACGACGACAACGACGACGATGGCTTCTCCATTGCGGTTCTGCGCCAACATCACGCTCCAACAAAACGCAACGGGGAGGAAACGGCAGAACGTTTCGCAATGGGCTATATCTTGGGCCTTGGCCCAACAGAAATCTATCACTAATACCACCGTGGGCTCTTTTTTTCTTTTCCTTGGATATTGCTTCCTGCACTTCCCAGTTCTTGTATGTACTCTTGTTTTGACTTCCGGAATGAGTGAATGACCAGCCCAGAAAGAAAAAAAAATTCTGAAAAGAGTGCAAGAAAAAACTTGGGAAGCACACCTTTTTTCCTTTCTTCACTACTACCACCTTTTAGCCCTTCACTTTTTTCGGTTTATTTGTTCTTCAATAGTGTCCCTTTAGGTTCTTATCCCTTCTCCAATACATTTCTCCCTTTCAAACGAATTTGTTAGAACCATCTTTTGTAATAGTGTCCAAACTATTAGAGTTTCTTTAGAGAAAGTATGATTTTACTCATATTTGTTGCCTTAATTAAGCAAACTTCTTTGCACAACACTGAATTACTCATATTCGTTTTAGGTTGTTTTGGATCGTCATCATTTGACTTAGGTTGCTAGTAGATAAGTATTGATCCTAAAGGAAAGAAAGAATAGTCCAAGGCTCTGCCATGTTTATTTTGTAATAGGAGGATTTTTTTTGTGTTGTAACTAGTCTTAGGATAGTTAATATGAGTAACATATGTAACTGAGTTGCTATTATTTATTTGTTGTGCATTATTAGTAAGGTGCTGGTTGGCATTTTCAATTAATGATATTTTGAAGAAAAAAAATTTATTTTTTATGGATTTTAATCTAAGATTATTAAATAGTTATTATAAAAATAAGTAAACTTTTAAATAATTATTACAAAGTTAATAAAAATTTATCATGTATATTAATTTGTAATTTGATGACAATATAAAAGGTATTAATATGATTAAATTCTTATTTTTATGGTGCCAATTTTTCGTGGAAAAAAATCATTTTTTCCCTCTTGTTTATTTTAATCATTTCCATTTTTATTATGCATGTGTTTCAAATGTTACAGAAAATGAAACACACTTTAGTTTTAAAGAAAGACTACAATAATCAACAACGCATGTCACACCCTCACGGGTTTCACCTATTTTAATATAGGAAAAGAAAAACGTATGTTCATTCAAACATGTGATTACTTACACATATAAATATCGTTAATTAAATGAACATGACTGTATAGAATAATTAATAATTGATAATTAATTATTGATGTGTGGTTAATAGTATCTTGAGATTATTTATATGTCTAATGGTGGTTAACTTTGTCTCAAGTGATTAATAGTACCATCACATTATTAACTACTACATATGCAAGTATGATTAACTTTATCTTACAATAATGTTTGTTTTTTTATGTTACATTATCACGTTATGCCATGTAAATTAATTTTGTTAAATAATTAAAGAAGTAAAAATGGAGGGACCTAATTTTAAATGAGAAAATTTGAGGAGTCCAATTGACACAATCAAAACTTGAGAGTCTAAGATCATATAATTGGGATATGGACAAAAAATATACAATTTTAAGCCCAAGTAATATTAAACACAAAATAACGAAATATTTAATTTGCAACTTCATATTATTAAAATTAAACTTCACTTATGAATATCATTACTCATAACTCATGCCATATAAAATTCACATTAACACGAAATCAAATCAAATAGTTGATAACATTTAAGTTCAACCAAACACAATAATATCTATTCACAATTGCAATTAGAAACTACAAATATAACTAATATAATTATCAACCATCATAATACTAGATTAGAACAAAAAGAGGTCGGACTTAATAAAAAAGAAACTTAATCAAGTAGATGAATTGGATGAAAATAAGAATCGGATTTAACATTACCAAGCCCATAACCTAATAAGAGGTTGGACTTGATTGGAACTTACCATGTAAATTACTAAATTTTGTCAGTTACCATCTAACATTATTCCCATTAGAGGTGTACACATATAGACTTTCCTTTTACAACTCCCATATATTATGAATCTTATGTAAAATTATTGAGTTTTTTTTTCTCTCCTGAAGATACAAATAGAAATACCATGAGATTGTTCATAGGCATTGCATTGCCTTCATTATAAAGGGAGGGTGAAATCAGAATTAATTGACTAGTCCTTGGGGGGGAAAGAATTCATTAGGGGAATGAACAAAGAAAGTGTGAATAATTAATCCTTATCTCTATTCCCATTGAAAGGGAAACAGTTGAGGGGCTGCTTCATTGCAGTGGGATCCATGATGATCAGAAGCCAAGCTATATATGGAGGAACAATGATCCACAGACTCTAAGCTGTTGTTGTTATTATCCTGCAAGCTAAGGCCTAAGGGCTGCATCATGAGGGACATTGAGGGAGGAGGAGGCTGCTGTACCATTTGGTTCAAACCATTCCCTCCTGGTGTGTGCGTCTGTGATGATGACAGAAGAGAGAGAGCACAAGGAATAGTGTCATGCAGCGAGTTGTTATTATTATTACTTGCTGTTGTTGTTGTTGTTAAGCTTTCACAGAACATTTTGCTTCTCGCTCCTCCGCCGCAGGTTTCTGATAGAGGGCGGGTCCTGAGAAGCGTGTGGCAGATGGAAGGGGATGGGAAAGGTGGCGGGTTTTGGTTGCTGAGTGTGGAGGGATGATGGTTGCTGTGTAAGAATGCTACTTGCTTCCCTTCTTTGTGAGAAGATCCGAGAAAAAGGTCTTGTTGGTGGTGGTGGTGGTTGTGGTTGTGCAACCTAGCATCTGCAGAGGAAGTCACAAGTGCACCACTCCAATCTGGGCTAACCATGGCAGTGGAAGCATATACGTGTGGACCTGAGAAGGGTAGCAATTGGGTGCCTGAAACATTGAATTTCTGAAGTGTTAATATACTTAAAAAAAACAACTTTAAAATAAATAAATGTTTTTTAATCATAATTATCTTTTTCTTTTTTTTTCTGTTATTTTTGGATCTCTTGTTCTTGTAATATATTTATCAAAATTTTTCTTATTAACATGAATTTTTTCTGGGTGTTTGTGAGATAAGATTTATTTCTTAAAAAAGTTTTAAATATAAACAGTTTAAACAAACACATAAGAAAGACAAAAATCTGCTTATTTATTTAAAAAACACTTATTTTAAAAAATAAATTTAAACTAAATGACCCAAGCTTAAACAAACTGGCCCTTTATCTCAAGGAAGGATTAGCAAAAATGTGAAAATATAGTGTCATTATATGTGTCTGCGTGTTTACCAGAGTCATCAGGAATACATCATAGTATCGTATGGGAACAGGAAATCTTTCTTAAGGTGACTCTGGTATGATGTCCATAAATGGGATTGAGAACACAATAAGCAAGGGTTAAAAAAATATTATTTGACTTCTTTAAATGAGAAAAGTGCATTTTATAGAATAAAATATATGATAACCATTAGTTAGAAAGTCAACTAATAAGATTGTAATTAACTTTATATTTTATTGCTGTCAAATAAAAAAAAACTTTATATTTTATTATATATGTATTTAATTTTATCATAATATCCACCAAGAATTTTTTTAGTGAACTTTTTATTTTCTAAAGTGCAGTTTCTCATTTTAAAGGTGCCAAATCCTTTAATATCCTGCAGCTGTGATGCTGTCAAGAGTGTTGTCTACAAATTTTGCAAACCGAGATACTAGATGCCTCAAAATTAAGATATTAATTTCAGCAATAGGTAATGAATAATTTCTTATGGATGACAGTCTAGATTCCTCTCTCAAAAGGAGAATCTTCTAAACAAACTCATTTTAACTCTTGAAATTGAGTATTAATTACGTTAATCTTTTTATTAATTACTTTAATATTGTCCCTTTTTTGTGAATACTTATTTATAAAACAGACAACAAAAATAAGAATTTTGTGAAGTCAAAGATTAAAATGATTGGTGCATAGACTCTAAAGCAAATGGGAGTTTACTCAAAATGTTTTTCTTTTTCAATTGGTCTATATAGTGACATACTATTTTAGTGGCCACTAGATTGTCATGAGAGTGGACATAAAATGGACCAAATCAGCCATATCAGGTATGTGGGAAGCGCACTCATATAGCTAAGTGCATTGTTTCCACATGAAATTTCTTACTCTTTTGAGACTCAAAAGTACCTATCTTTAGCTAATGCCTGCATGAAATGCGGGCATATATGCACATGGGTCCTTTCAGATTATAATGTGGTAGAAGTTAGAACTAGAACCAGAAGCTATACTAACCTTGGTAATTCGACAAAAAACTACCAGGTCGCGAGAGAGGTTCTGGCTGGGGCTTTCTTCTCCTTCTATTGTGTCCATCTAAACGTTTTCTGCAGCTTCTTTTTCTTTCATCAAATTGCTCCAGCGAATGGAACCTACCAAAAGGAAAAGTTTCAGGATATTCAAGCAAATAAAACCAAATTCACAACACCAATTAGAGGTGAAAAATATTTACCATGGATTTACCATAAGTACAAGCAATATACACAGGGTATATTAACAGAACAATACAGGCAAGTCATTCTCTCAGATTATATGTCAACTTCTGTAATTGTGTTCCATGCACTCGGATATTTTCAACTTCTCCATATATATATAGCAGTTATTATAGGAAAATTATTAGGTGCTTCGGAACCATCATGGTCCCTATTAAGTTTCATATATACATGTTACGTAAAGATTAGTCAAGACCATAAACATGTGATGTTCCTTAACTATCTAATAATATCCTGTAGAGCAAAGGGAACTGGTTTTAACTTTTAAATACGTGTATATCCGTGGAGTATAAAGATAAACACAAGGGTTTAGAACTATATAGAATACTATTTGTAAAGTGAATTAATCATAAACTAGTTTTGTTTTGGCATGAGACTGATGTGATCGGAAAAAAAAATTAAAGTGAGAAGAGGTTTCGTAGGTGTTGAGATTCTTTTTGGTTTAAGAAATTAGCTAATGGAGAATCTTTTTCAAATACTCTTGCTCGCACTACATTCTCTTTCCTTGATTTGATTAGGTTAATCTTGTTTCCATGTTTTAATTTTTTAATAAAATAATAAAAAGAAAAATTTCCATATTTAGAAAATTCACAGTAAGGAAGTAAACACTAGAGTGTAAAAAAATTGCTACTTCTAAAGAACGCTAAGTCAAGATGCTAATTTGGAGCAGAAACCAAAATAAAGTAATATGGTCGCGTATGAGTACTAGTGAAGCTAACATGAATAATAATGGATACGGATGCAATGCAAACGACACAAATGCAAAAACAAAAAAAAGAAGCAATAATTAAGAGGACAAACTACAACTTACAAGCAATCTAGAACTCAATTTCAAACAAACAAAAGAACAAAACTCTCATTAATAGGAGGAGTTATGAGATTGGTTGGGTGGTTAAAAAAAAAAAAAAGAAAGGTCACATGTTCAATCCCTCCTACTAATAAAAAACTAACCATTAACATAATAAAAAAAAATGATACAATATGATATGATGCAAACCTGCTACATTGTTGGCAGAACCTTTGCTTGAGGCCAGCAATTGTGACCTCTGGGGTCTTGGAATGGAGTTCACACACCTTATGGCGCCTATGGTAATCTCTACAATTGCTAAGATCTGAATTGCACCCATCAACAAGGCATGACACTGTGAGTGATGTGCTGCTTATGGTTCTAGCTCTCTTAGAAGACCCTGAAGGTGAAGATGCCATTTTGGAAACTCCTGCAGAAGCAGCAGCACCACTAGCAGCAGCAGCATCTTTGGACTTGTTGGCTAGTGCTGATTCAGTGCCAGAATTCCCCACATGATGATGACCAAGCTTCAAGTCAACAGAAAACTCCCCTTTCATTCTATAAACTCCAAATCTGTTTTGCTCCTCCTTTGTTCCTATGTTTTGTTGTAAGGTTGTTGCCTTATCCACATGATCCACCAAATCCCAAGAAGGTGCTTTCAAATTCCAGTCCATAACAAAAAAAATAAAATAAAGAATAACAAAATTCAACTTCCCCCTCCCCACTTCTACTTCTCCAAAGTCCTTCTATGTGTTATACCATATGGTTCACAATTACATGGAGAGCAACAAAAAATTAAGCAGTGAGCAAGGCATGAGCTTGTATTAAATATTGCACATATATAAATAGTGAGACACTAAGGGGAATTAACCAAACTTAAATTAACATGCCAAGTGAAAAAAAGAATGGGTAAAAGTCCAATTGAACAATAATAGAAAGTGATAGATGATAGAGGAGGAGGAAAAATCACGAAAAAAACTAGACAGACACAAACAGGCAATTATAAGACAAAACACATTGGACAAGCTTTTGTCCGTACTAGGAAGAAAGCAGCATCAGAGGGTTAAATCAAAAATATTATGCATAATTAAATAAAAGTCTTGACTTCCTACAGTGAGTCAAGTATAGGAAGAGCTTCCAAGGAAAACGGAACCTGATTAAAATTCACAAGGTTACCAAACAAAGCACAATGAAGCAACTGCAAGCATAAAAATATAAAATAATAAAATAAAGACTCATTGAAAGAAGGGAAGAGAGAGTACTTGCACTTGCAGTTGAAGAGAATAGCCGCAGTATGATGCTCACTTCTTCCTTCACCGACCACTCGTTTGCCTGACATGGATTCCATGAGTACCCAATGGAGCAATAGTATAAATTTAGAGAAAAAATATAATTTTTTTATTAATTAAATGAGGGAGAGAGTATATGTATTGTAAGTTAGGTGAGAGGGAATCCCCAAAAAACCATACCTGTTAGCCACTTAAAGAATATGAAGTCATGGATTTGTGCACACAGTAGAGTGGATAATGTATTGAAAGTTGATACTTCAAGAAGGAGGAGAGAGAGAGGGAGAGAGAGGGGGGAAGACACCAATGAAGAGGCAAAAAGGTTTGGATGATATGCTCCAAGTTACAACAAGTTCAACCCATTTAATAATTTAATATTTTTATTTTGCCAAATATAGGGGCTTCCTCCCCTTCCCAGTGTGGTGTAGTAGGTTGAGAGAGAAAAAAAAAGAAAGAAAGGAAGATGGATAATAAGGACAGGCTGTTGGTTGCTTTCAACTTTTATGAGTCAGGAAAAAGAAGTACAAAGAATGGATGCTCAAGACAAGGCATGTGGCATTATGTTTCACATTTCATGGCATGTCTTTCCCCCGGCTCTCTCTTTTCTTTCTTTCTTCTAATTTACCTGTGGAATCACAAAATCAAATATAACCACGCCCCCAACAACTCTTATTTTCATCTATATGTACATTATTTTGATTTTATTATTAGTTAATGTAATATTTTTAATTCATTTTTCTCATGGGGACGACGGGACATCCCAAGTTTTATATGAATTAATATATACAAATGATTGGATAATGATTTAATAGATCCAATAATAATTAAAATAAATTATGATAATACATCTATATCATCTTAAAATAATTTAACCTACAAAATTAACATATAAGATGAGATTTATTTCACTTATTTTATATATTATTTTGGTCCCACTGCTAATTCACGTGGAATTTCCAACAATGAGAATAAAGGAATAATATATAAATAGATGCATGTTACAAATATATATAGTAAGATGTAATTTTGTTTGTATTAGATAAAATTATTATAATTAATAATAAGATTTTCTTTCTATGTAATTGAACACAAGTTAAAAAAGTTTTTTGGAAAAACTTTGGTATTGAAAATATAATTTTTTTTCAATAAAAACATTATCAAATGTTCTTTTTTAACTTTGTATGGGAACATACTCATATTTAATGTAACTATATGATTAAAATTTGAACTCAAAACATACTCAAGAGTAAGAACACTCCAAATTTGAAATCATATATGGTCCGAGCGCGTCTACAATTGAAACAACTGAAATATTGTTCTAAACCTTAAGAATTATGATGGATGGATTAAAAGGGTAGTGATTAGAGCGAATGGTGGTAAAAATTTATAAATTTGTGTAGTCCTGTCTAATGGTTGTGATGGAGTGGAGTTTCTTGGCAGAAGGCTAATGATGACTCTTGTGGTGGGTCCTTGTAGTAGACGTCCACTATTAATTTTGAGGGCTCCAGGGTTTTTATACTTTGCTGATTTAGGCCACAACAACTATGCGACCCCATGAAACGTTCATATGCCCAAACGCCTAGAGCATGTGATCATTTTTACCCCTTATGTCTTCAATGTGCACTCTATTTACGATGTTGATGTCAATTGTGTGTGTGTGTGGGGACTGTAACATTTATGATTTTGAGAGGATTCATGTTGCGTGCAATGTATACAGTACATCATCATCATCACCAGATAGATTTAGATCGTTATTTTTTAGTCAAATGTTTTAATTTATACACCATGCTTTCTTTCTTTCTTGGTTTTTCCAAGTGGGATTTTTTTCTATAGACATGGTTGAAAATCTTGTTCTTTAATAACGTTCCAAGGTCACGTAACATCACTATTGACTCGGATTTGGATTTCATACTATTATGCAGTTGCAAATGTGGATCTTCTGATGAATCAGATGAACAGTATTTTAAAGTTAAATTTACTGAAATTATTTATAAATTATCAGATCTTCATGAGGCCGTTCTTATTGTCCGATTGCGTGGTGCATGTTTTCTCTGACCGTTGGGAATCCGAATTCCTGTTGGCTGGCAGATATATTAGTGTATCAGTGCAAAAATAGGCTCTCTATGTTTGGACTTAATTAAAAGTTAGTTGGATGTTACTTGTTTTGAAATATATAATTGTTATTGAAAGTTAAAATAAAATACCACACTAGTTTATAATAATTGATCCGAAAAAATAGGGCATCAAATAATGTGATTTTTTTATAATAGTTATATACCATAGATTATACATATGTGATGTGTGTCTTCCGTGTACTAAATTATTTATTTATTAAATCATTAATGCGTTATAGTCAAAAAGTAATATCTTTCTATTGAGTCTGCATCATTCTATTAACTTGTAGGTTGTTAGAACGCTATCATTAAACCATTTCTGTTTTAGGATCGAGAAATCTTAAATCTTAAACTCATTCACATTTGAAAGTTTATAATTTAGCGGTTGGATTTGGATACGAATTCTAGTCTGGGATGTCACACACGATGTCATATATGTCACTTGGTGGCAAAAATTAAAATGAAAAGAAGTGTAGAGTGAAGTAACTGAGTATGACTAATCTTTACATATTTGGAACATGAAGGTCCTCCTAGAGAGGACTTGCCTTACGGCTAACTAAAGTGGAAGAGGTTTCAGATTGGATCTGCACCACGTCCACTGTTCACACGAGGAATGTCTCTAAAATTTTATGTGTAGTTTATTAGTCACCTCAAATTATATATTTAAATTCCTAAAAATTAGTCAAGAGTGACTATTAAAAATAGTATTTTTTTATAAAAAAAATTGATGAACAAAAATGATAAATTTAAATTTGAGAAATTACCAAAAAGATAAAATCAAATATAATAAATAAAAACATATTTAAGCCTTAAATGAATAATGAAAGTACATTGCTAACAAGAAAGAGTTAGGTATGAATGACATGGAGAGAGTAAGATCAGTAATCAAGTGGAGTTGAAGGATAAAAAAATTTAAAGAAAAAAGTAAAAACCCAAAGAATAATGCTATATGTTATTATTTTAAATTATTAATGTTTTTATAAAATATTAAACATATTGAAAATGATAAATTAATAGAGATAAAAAAAAGTTAAATTAAATCATTTAATTGATATCAAAAGCATAAGAGATTATATCAAATACATGTTAAGAGTGTATTTTAATTTTAAATATTACTACTGAAATCATAAGAAGGGGTTTTTAGGTGGGTGTCAGAGGAGAGTGAAGTTCACCAATTTATAAAGTGAGGAGAGTGGATGAAGTCTTACACTTTTATACATAGAGAGATCTATTTTCTCTCTATTAGATATGCATCTCATGCAATATTGTTTCTCACACCAGAAAAAAGTGATTTTTCAAATATATTCATTTATTATAAATTTTAATTACAATATGATTTATATACTTTAAATACTTATTACTATGAAGTATGAACTAGTATTTTAGTTACTATGTACAGTTTAATATTTATTTTTATGTAATTAAAAATTATTAAAAATATTTAAGGTAATTATTATTTAAGTCAATAAATCTATCACAAATAATAATTTATGATTAAATAACATTTATGATTGAATAACATTGTAAAAAGCATTTATACAAAGTGTATTTTAATTGAATTCATTAAATAAAATATTTAAATATATAAATTGTTTTTAGATTTACAAATAACAAATTATGTTGTGATATACAATTATTTTAGACTAAGAAAAGTATATTAAAAGAGTAAAGCAATAAAAAAATTAGATATATAAATAAAGGTAAAGAGAGCAACTTGAGATGGTTGAAATTTAATATAATAAAACATGATTAATTAACGATCTAAAACTTTTTCAGTACTTTTTCCCTCTGATTTCTTTTTAAAGACCACATATACCTTCTAAGGCAAGTAGAATGATATTAAACGAATAAAATCATTATAATTAAAAAATATTGTAATAAATATGTTGAAATATAATGCAGCTATATATTAAAATACTAATTAAATTTGATATAATTATTATTACGTGATATAGTAAAAATATCTTTCTAATTTCTTTTTTTAAAAAAAAGTATCTTTCTAATATTTTTCAGCACCAAGTCACCACATTATTGTATGAGTGGTTCAGGAAGCTTGATTTGGTAGGAAAAGAATAATATGCATTATGCAAGGTATAACACAGATGAACGTAAACACGTTGCTTGCCACACTATTCCGGATGAACTATATCTTCGATTTTTCGATCATACACTTTACTATAATATAATTGCCATTACGCACGTTTAGATTCTATTAAATACTGTGCATTAAGAAAAGGGCACTACAAGAAAGCATGAGTTCCATAATATATATGGCATTGCGCACGTTTAGATTCAATACATCCCTTATTGTAGCTTAGCTCAGTCAGGTAATTGTTTACATTTCTTAAATAATAAATCTATTTATTTATTTTTATAATATAAATTAAAATACATAATTTAAAATATTATCACCTTAATTATTTTCAATATTTTATTTTTAAATACAACTATAGATCAACTAAGGGTGATTGGTTCATTAACCAATGATCTTACATTTGAGTCTTGAATATGCAGTTATTTAAATGTTAAATAGACCAAAAATATTTTATTTTCAAATCTTTATTTACATATTATCTTTGTAATTAACTAAAAAAATCTATCTCTGAATCATTTCTAATTATCTTCCTTTTATTTTTAAGAAGATATAGTCAATAATTAAAAACAACTTTATAACAATACAAATTATTCGTTGTAAGTATAAAATATAATTTATATATTCAGAGATTTATTTATTATAATTTTTAACTATAATATAATGCTGATTTTGATCATTCTAATATAATGTATATATTCAAAGGCATTTATTTATTATGAATTTTAATTATATAAAATATATTTAATATGTACAATACACAAATTAAAATATTAGTTACATTTTATCTCTTTAAAATTTTACAATTTTCTAATTTTTTTTCTATTTTTTTATTACTAAATATTTCTAAACTCTGGATTGAACTAAAAACAAAAAAAAAAAACTTTAAGTGTATGTTAGGCATTTTATTTCATGTAGTTTCTAGCTAGCTTTTTTTTATTAGTTATTAGTTGAAAAACTTGTTTAATTTTATTAATATGTTCTATTTGATAAACAAAAAATTTATAATAGTTTGTTGTATTTTTTATATTTAACTTCAAGTAATATTTTTTAAATGTTAACTTCTAAATTTATATAATTTTTCCCTTTTTTTTTTTACAATTATCAATATAATTCTTGTAACTTTGTATAATGTGTCTATTTAGAAAAGAGAGAAATCTTTTAAGTCCTTATATCCTGGTAATGATTAGGATATAATTAATATAAATAAGGTACCATGGGCTTCACTTTTGCAATCTAATGTATACTTAAGTTTGTGCTTCCAGATTTTGCAAATTTGAAGAATTAAAAAATTAAATTTTAATTTAACAGACTAAAAACACAGACCTCAGATTTAAGAATTTAAAATATATTTAAGTCAATATTATCCTATATATCGCATGGGTGTACTGTACACACAATAATTCAACTCAAAAGCATCATCCATAACTAAGAAAATAACACCCGTTTCACCCAAATCTATAAAACTAGGAAACCCAAAAGAGAACAAGTGAATAATTAATTGCACAAACAAAAAACTACGGGAAGTCAAAATCCATGGACATAGTGCAAGACGAAGTCCAATATTGCAAAACTCTTGATCATTGTTTTTTGGGCCATTTGATTTAAGTTTAGGTGGGTGAAATTTAAGTTGGACACAACGACAGTTGGTATCTATAAAATTACCAACGATTAGGAGAAGAATTAGCCACGAAATAAGTCTAGGGCTTGGTTATCGGTTTTTATCGACGAAAGATTCAAACAATAAGGTTAGGTACAGGTAATTTTTTTCTTAAATACTATTATGGTCCCTATTTTTATAGGTGATTTTGATTTTGGTCATTTAAATTTTTTTTCTTTTGATTTCAGTTTCCTATAAAATTTAATATTTTTTTGTGTTGTAGTTCATGTTAGCAAGTAATACCAATAACATTAGCCAATGACATAATAATACGATATTGCCAGTTTACTGATTTGTTATGTCAGTAAAAAATCTAACATAATAATTATGTGTAATTTTTTTAGTAAATTATATTTTTTAAATATTTTTTTATTCAAAACAATTAATAACATTAAATTAATTATTGAGGGATTTAAAAATAAAATTTACTAGAAAATAACACATGACTATCCTATCAGTCTCCTGAATAACATGATAAGTTATTAGATTGTGAACATCAATGTTATGTATATCATTAATTAATTTTGTTACTCGACAATAAAGACTAAAACCAAAATATTAAATTTTATAAGAAGGAAAATCAAAAGAACATTTTTTAAAGGACTCAAATCAAAATCATTCAATTTTTCTAAAACAAATATCAAATTTAAGCTTTTTTTTTTTTATCATGAGTATTTACTGAATTTTTTAATAATTAATTTTTATCAAAAAATTTGATAGACTACATTTAATAAAAAAAATTCTATCAATTATATTTTTTATTTATAAGATTTAAATCTAAAATATTATTTAAGAAAACAAAGTCAAATTCTATTTAAATAAATCTAAAATATTACTCTTGAACAACAATAATAATAGATCTAATGAATATGAGTTCTTGAATTGAAGAACCATCTTCTAATAACATGTTATTCATACATGTATTTTATTTAATATATTAAATTTGAAAAAATAAACCAATACTACAATTATAGCCTTCGCACTTCTCTTGGCACTAGACTAAAATAACAATTATTCACAAAAAATTACTAAAATAATAATTAGACCTAAAAGATAAGTATTTACACGTTTTATAATCAAATTCATATGATAATCCAAGTATGAATACCTAAACACCCATAAATTATAGCAATAATATTAATAGCTATCCAAATGTGAGGCTGGAGACAGTTATTAACTGTCCAAACTTGAGATTAGAGACAAATAATGTTTTTTTTTTGCTTCTAGATGTAGAAGCGAGAATAATGTCCAATAACGTCCAATCAAACCATGTTCATTGTCATGCTTATAGGTGAATTGGTACTGAAAAAAAAAAAGACTCGAAAGGGTAAAGTTGTCTTAGCAGATGAAAGATAGACAAGACCTTTAATAAACCTGCAACAACCATTTAGTATAGCGTAGCAGCTGCGTATGGCCTTGCCATTTTGCGGTAGGTCCAAGCTGGTCGTACGTAAGTGCTTGTTTAATGTAATTGTAACTTATGAAACACAAATATCTCAGTTTCTTATTGTATTTGGTGTTTGACACGTGTCCATATTAATATGTGATATCGACACAACATCCATATTATATTTTATGTTTTGAACATTATAAATATTGACGTGTTCATGTTCATATCATATCCGATGTCTGTGAATTGTCTCATAGACGGTAACAAGAGAAACTATAAACTAAAAAGAGAATGGTGAAACCTCTTTCTCTCTCAGCGTATTCATAATAATAGGCCACGTGTTCCCTTTTACTTCCATTACCTAGCTACCACCACCATGTCCATATGAATGGTACGGACAAAATTCCCCATTTTATGCTCTTTGGAAAAAAAAAAATCTTAACCAAATGTATGTCGGCGCCTTCCACATTAGGCAATTGTACATTAATGGTTGCTTCATTCAATACTTAGTTTTTTAATGAACAATTATTGATGCGACTTAGTTAAGAGAAAAATAGGGTAGCGAAAATTAGGTGGGGATTTTTTTATATAGAATATACCTTTTTTTTATTTAGTTGTAAATAAATAAAATAAAAGTAAATTTTATGTAACTATTTAGAATAATAAATTTAGTCATTTATTCATTTACTAACTAGAAGAATTTATCGTATCTTATACTAATGTAGTAGACAAAGATGAATTTTGTAAAAAAAAAGATTTGACTTTTTTTTAGAATAAATTATTTAGAAATATAATTTTGACATGTTATATTTTTATTTTCATAATTAAATAAATTTCGTTAAATAAAAAACATAAAATTAATAGTATTTTTAAAAAAAATTAACAATAAGAATGAATATTAAAAACATTAGATATTTGGGAATTCCGCCATATAAATATATAGTAAAATTAAATTACCTTGTTAAAAATTAATATATTGGTTTAATTTAAAAATTTAAATTAAATTTCGAACAATTATTCATCTCATGTTATTGTCTTATTTGAATGTATCTCAGAAATAAATATTTGAAGAAAGGGATGTCAAAAAATTCTATTATAACAATGATTTTAACACACACACACATATAAAAGTTTTTACAAAAATAATAACACTCTTATACTTTGAGAAACAAAATACTCTATAGTAAGCGTAATAAACTTTACATAAATAATAATATAATATTGCTATATGCAAGCGTGTATATGTATTATTTGAAACGTTGAAATCTATTGGACACATTGAAATTTATACAAAAATGAAACGCGCATATTTTTTTTTTACCAAATGAAACACATATTTATCATTTGAAACATTGAAATTTATTGGACGTGCGCACACACGTTATTTGAAACGTTAATATTTATTAAATGATCGAAGATTAAAGATAACAAAAATATATAATTTACAAATATCCCCTCACATACACATATTATTTGAAATGCTAAAATTTATTGTGTGAAGATTAAAAATGAAAAATATATGTATTTGTGAATATCTACACACACATATTATTTGAAACGTTGAAATTTAATGGATAAAAATTAGGGATGACAAAAATATATGTTTTCACGAATATTCATAGGCACGCATATTTTTTAGATATTGAAATTTATTGGATGAAGATTAGGGATAACAAAAATATATGTATTCACAAATGTTTATGTGGATAAAATTCATAATGAATTAAAAATAAATAATTAAATAGATAATCACAAATAGCAACACAAATTTTTTAAAACGTTGAAATTTATTGGGTGAATATTAGGGATGACAAAAATCTCTATATTTGTGAACATCAATGGATTAATGAGTACCCATAGATAACTTACATAGATATTTTTACTATCTATATATTAACAGGACTAGAGCGAGAATCTAGGTACTTGTGCTTGTAGATATCCACTATTATCTGTTATGGTAAAATTACTTAAATATATAATACTACACAGAATTTGAACAAATTTTCATTGTTAATTTATTTTAATTATTATATATACACAAGAAGTTTGTATGTCTTTTTTAGTTCTCTTGCCTTTAAACCATTTTTTAAAATGTCAGAATAAATCAAACTTATTATTAAATTGTTTTTTAATGTATCTTTTAGTTTTTTTTGGTAAATATTTTTGGATATCGATAAATATCCATGGATTTGCAGATAGCCAGATATTAAACAAATTTGTAGGTATCTGCTTCACAGATAATACTATTAAGTCAATACTTAAAAACTTAGAAGACATTCTATATAAAACATATTTAAGTTTATAAAAAATATTCATGACCTTCACATATACTTTTAATTTAGCTTATTTTAATATGTTTTACAACTAAACTTATACAAATAAGCCTTTATATATGTGTTAATTTTCATTAATAAATGAATATTTGATTAAATTAGCTACATTTATGTAAAAAAAAATTATTAAATGGTTCAAAACTACACTGTGATTCATGATCCTAACCAGTAATTATGTGTCTCACTCCATAAAAGTAGGTGTTGGTGGCGTACATCCATGCGTTGTTGCTGGAAGTTGATGTTGGGTATTTGCAGTGAATTTCTCGTGAAGATTTTATAGATGCTAGAACTCATTGCTATCGTGGAATTAAGCCGAGGCAGTAGTAGCTTACAGCGGTGAAATGGGTATCATCTCGCTCTGAACTTGGATAATGTCATTTTCGAAACAGATTGTAAACAAGTATCAGACGTACGGCATCAATAGGAAACACTTAATGAACAATGAATTTGGAGACACTCTCAAATGTTGCTTTGATATATATTCAGCATAATTTAGTCAACTATCATACACAGTTTGTTCATAGATAAGTGAATCTTGTTGTTAATTATTCGTAGACAACCTCTTAAATTTGGTTCGCACCACTATATTGACATTTACTACACCTAAATTTGGAGCAATTTGAAAATCTCATGTTTATACTGATTCCACCATATGCCATATATATAATCACTAAAAAAAAGTTTTTTTCTACAGCCAAAATATCGGTTGCTAATTGGGAATTTTGACAAATTTTCAACTAACAAAAATCAGTTGAAAAAATAGTGATAGGAAATTCTAACCAACGGATTTTTTACTTTTCGTTGGAAGTTTTCGACGAAAATATTTATTGCAAATTATCCGTGGGAAATTTTCGATAGACATTTTTCCTTGAAAATTTGCCATGTAATATTACAGACGGATTTTTCTGTTGAAAATTTTCCATGATTATTTTTGTCGGAAATTTTTTATAAATAATTTATTTTTTAGTTTTTTTTTTGTTTTTTATCATTGAGAATTTAGCAATTAATTTATATATTCATATTATTTTTCGTAAAAATTTAAACTAATGCATACTTATAATTAAGAAATGATGAAATTGATAAATCCAAAACATAGACTAAAATAAATCATGAAGATAAATTAAAAACAAATGTAAAATGTCAATGCTGATTGTAAATAGTAATTTTGTATTTGTATTGCTAAGGTAGTAATCAGAATAGTCATTAGGAGAATGTCTCTGCTGGTCATCATGTTCGTGCTGGTCATCTGCATGGTTCTGTTGACTGCTGGTGTTGGTGCTGTTGTTGGTCTTGTTGCTGCTGGTGAAGTTGTTATTGTTGTTGATGATGAATAATGTTTCGTGCTTCAGGAGGTAGGAACTGAAGGACAATTAATTGAAAAACACGTATCTCCTCCTTTGATTGATGTAGTTCCTCCCGCAGTCGATTAATAGCATCTTCAGTGCGACTAGAAGATCCTTGTGTATGTTGCATGCAGCTGTCATTTCTGCATTTGTAAGTATGAGCAAGAGATCACATCTTGTCTTGCCTTACTCATACTTTAATATACTTTACTTTACACCAACTTGAAGGTTACCCATAGTTGATGTCTTTTAACTAGTTATATCATTGATGCAAATAGAGAAGCAACAATAAAAAGCCTCACTAACTCAGATAGGGAGAGGAAAAAGAAAGAACCAACACTCATTCTCTTTAACATGTCTCACCAACTCGCATCTAGAAGCAATTATAGGGTCTCCCTCTCTTCTCTCTCTGTGTTTTGTCCCCTCTCCTTTGGAGTCAAAAGCCTATAAAACCACACCCTCTGGAATTTGATAGAGGTGATTGTACAAATGCAGTTCCTAAGTTGAACCAACAAAGTTTAACAAACAATGAACTTCACTAACGAAAGAGGTCGAGAGTTTGAGCCAACAAAAAAAAGAATCTAGAACTTCAAGTTGAAAGCCATGCACATGAAGTTAAGCATCTAACCTTAAAGAAAAGCCAGCCACAGAAACTTACAAGGTCCACACCAAGTCTCAGTCAAATAGAAGATGGTGTGCAACGAGTCATCTATTCAACATAAATTAATTAGAAAAGAAAAGTCAGCAGCAACATGCATGTGGGTTACACAATAATGAAAATTTATTTATTTTTATATGATTTGAGTCATAAACTTGCATGAGAAATATTCACTTGCTTCAATAAGGAAAAAAATTGCATTCCATGTTTTTTTCCACCTAGAAGCCATACCGTAATTCAAACATGAATGATGACTGAAGGAGAAAAAAAATACAAATTCAGTAATAATAATAAGAAAAAAAAAGTCCTTCCTTAGGTTTTCAGTTTACACCAAATTTAGCTCTAGTCTATTTTCAGCTTCACAAATATTACTATTGGAGCACATTGGTTGGATTTTGTCCAAACATGCCTTTTCTTAGCTTGGACAATTCCCTAGAACTTAACATTTCACATACAACAATCCATATACAGATATTTTCTAAGGTACTTGAGGTTTGAAATTGCACATTTTCTCTTTTATTACTCAAGCATGGCTACTAGAAGAAAGACATTAACAAAAGTAAAAACATAGAGCATTTCTAAGGTGATCATAATCATGATGCAAAGGTTGGCGAGAATGTGTAAAGAAATCAACCCCAAAACTGCTTGCACCAACCTCCACCACGTTGATCTATTCTAAAAACTTGATGTGATTACTTCAAAACTATAATCATTGCCTTTCTCCATTAAGATATATAAGTTGACTAAAAATTTTGTTGGGTTAGTAAAATATATAACATATAATGCTCTTATTTAGTTTACACAATAATACATAGTTTAACATACACATATGTCTCCCGATAATTTTTTTCCTTATTGAAGTAAGTGAATATTTCTCATGACCCTCCCATGATCTGATTCTTGCTAATCAAAAACCTGCATGGCGTATCTTGTAGCATCGCTCATATATGAACACTCAAACTTTCTCCCGAGTCCAAGAAAAATAAATTAGAAACCCAGAATGTAAGAAAGAGAGAGAAAGAGAGACGAACCTGCGACAAAGGAGAGAGAGCGAGAGTGTTGAAAGGAGGGGAGGAAGGAGAGCTGAGAGGAATCAGAGGTGGTGGTGGTGGTGAAGAGAGAGAATTTAAATGGGAGTGAGGGAGGAAGACAACGTGGTATCTGTGAAGGGCACAAATGGGAGAGAAAGGGGAGATGCGAAAAAATCTACTGACTTATATGGCTAGGGTGTTCGTGATATATTTTGAGAAATTTTAATTTTCCATGGATTTCTATTCTGTTGATATAATCCGTTCCGTTGGAAATGTCAGCTTTCCAACGGAATAGTTGACCATGGGTAAAATTCATTCGATTTTCAATAATTTCCGATGAAAACTTTTCCTTTGGTAAATTTTGTGGAAAAATTAAAATTTTTTGACAGAATATTTTCCTTGAGAAAAATTCTGTTGAAAATAAACATTTTTCTTGTAATCCATGAGTGATTTGGTAATTTTTTATCTGCACAAAAAGGCCATTTTTATAATGAAATTTCAACTTACACGTTTATATAATTAAATTAGACAAGAAGAGATTGTTTCACGGATTTGATTGTATTTTTGAAAATAATATTCCCGTGAATGATATTACTGAAAATGTTATTTTTTCAATTAAAGATGTTTGCTAAATATTTTTAATTTTTGGGAATTTTTTATTTTAATTTAAGAACAAAAATATTAAATAAATAATTGAAGTAGAAGAAGAGAAAAATGAGAAAATATTTTAAACATCTACATGAGAGTGTAAGATTCTCACCCCTTTACATCAAAATAGAAAGTTAGACAAACATGTGCAATATAAATTCTTATGAATCAATTATGCCTAAGAATATTTTTTTATTATCTTTTAACAAATATAAAAATATATATTCCAATCTTTATATTCGTGAATATCTAATAAGAGTAAGTGAAAGAAACATTCCATAAATTTTTAATATCTAACTCAATCTTAATGGCTAAGATAAATAAAATGAACTTCAAGTAGTTGGCAATAATCTAACACTTCTCTTATTAGCCAATGATAATTAATAGATTTTCTAACATTTTTTTGTCTAGCCTATTAGTAATTACATGCTCGCAATTAATTTGTTTTAATATATTTTATGACTTTTAATATAAATTAGTATTTCAACTTATACATTATACAAGTTAAATGTTCATTTTATATAAACATTTTTATAACAAATAAATATATTTGACTATATAAATGCCGTTTTAATTACAAGCAACATTTTAAACTACGAATCTACGATATATGATTAGTTCTAAATATTAATCTAAAGTTTGATTCGTACATTAATTTTGGGTTTCATAATTTTCAGGTAAATCAGTTTAATGAGATATCTTCACTTTTCAAATTAGTTAAAGAAGAGTTAAAAATTGTGTCCTATAACAAAAAATATCAATATTTTAAAAAAATCATTTTGAATCACTTTAAAAATATAAATAAATAATTAAATTGGAGCTTCTAAAACATAAAAGATTAAATTAAAAAAAATTAAACATAAAGAACCAAATATATAATTTAACATTTTTTTTATTAGTTGCGAAAATAATGAGTGAAATGTAAGTCTACAAAATTAAAAAAAAAATAAAATCGAGAATGCTTTCCTGAAGGAGTGGAAAGAGTGACTCAAGTTGTGTATTCTAATTTATAATATAAGAGATATAAAAATAATATTATAAATAAATTGAGGTGTTTATCAAAAGAGAAATAAGAAAAATAATGCATTAAGTGCTTCAATACTCAAAATAGTTTTTACTTTCTATTTTCTTTTGGTAAATATTATTTGTTTGTCCAAGGAACTTTATATTAAATACTTTAATTATTATTTTTTTTACAAAATATACCAATGCAGTTGAAGAGCTAAATTCAGCCGAAATTCCTTACCTACAGAAAATTTGAAACGAAGGCCTCGCCATCTTGGACTGAAACTCTTTCAAGTTATGGGAAGGATCCATAGGAGGCAATTATAGCCCAGTTTCGTAAGCTAGATATAGCCCGACACTGCCCAAATCTCACCCCACCATGATATTTTTATGATCGCTAATATGTTTTTTATACTTCACATGAGATGTCAAATGAATGAAAAGAAAAAAGAGAAAAAAAAGGAGAATCAAATGACAAGTGTATACCATACATAAATTATTACACTGTTTAATAAATTTCAATTAAATAATTTTATTTCTAAATCTATTGTTGGATTAAATTTTTTTTTTATTGTAAATCGTATTTACCAAATTTTATATTAATACAAAGTGATTTAATATCTAATTTATATAAATCAAAATTAAACGTAATATATATTTTTTAAAATATATTAAAATATAAATTATTTGATATTTTATTGATATTTAATTTTCATAAAATTAGACACGTAGAATCAAGGTGATATGTAATTATAAGTCACCGGTTAGATTGATCAAATTCATAATGCTATATAAATTTACTGAATGATATAATAATTGGAGTAATTTACATTGATATCTTTTTATCTTTCCTTGAAAAAAAAGGTATATATATATATATATATATATATATATATATATATATATATATATATATATATATTAAAGTAGAACAAGAAATAGAAAAAAAAGGATATGTAAAAGATTTATAAGAGAAAATGAGTATTAAAAAAATTGAAATAAATAATTGTTTTAAAATTGAAACCAATAAATAATTGGACTGAGACACTAATTCAAGATTTAATAGTTTGGTTGAATAGGCAGTAATCAATAATTTTTCATTGAAAAGAGATCTTTATAGATACAAAAGGGCCTAGCTCCTTCTTGAGATGATCTTGATCCTTTGACCACGTGGTATCATCTAGAAATAGACCGCATATTTTATTTCATTTATGTTGCACCAAGTTTTGTGTATGATGGAAGGAGTTTTCTTTCTTTTTTTTTTTTTGACAGAAGGATTTTTTTCGTTATCAAATCTTGATGGAACGTAAAGGTTTGAGTAAAAATTCCTTGTGTTTTTGTCACACAAGGTCATCCACTTTTCGCATGATTTTTGGTGTACCACATGATTTCTTCTTGCCACTAACTAAATCTAAGCTCTCTTTGGAGATCATTATCAAGGAATAGTGGGAGATAGTCAGGGTCCGGGGTGCCTGTTAAAGTTAAATAAAAGGAGTGATGTAGAAGGCAACCATAGAAGGTTGGACCCCATAGCCTGAATTGAAAAGGGTTGTCAGTGATCATCAAGACACAATAATGTTGCACTATGATTGAAACCAGGGGACCAAGAAAGCCATAATTGAAAAGGGTTGCTGGTAACAATGAATTTAGATAATTTATACGAGGTTGAGTTTAATTATTTACGTATTTTATTCAGTATTTATTTTTGCTCTCTTTTTCAATAAATAATTACTTTTTTTTTTCAAAATTTAAAAAGTAAATTTTCATTTATATAAAAATGTAAAAATATTTCCAACAAAACAGTATTTTTTTTTTACAATAATAAAACTGCATCCTAATTCTCGCTATCTATTCCTATTTATTTCTGTTTTTATAAACTAAATTATACAACACAAAACTTTCAATCTCCCTGTTCTCTCAATTAGATATTATCAATATTTTTTTCTTTTTTAAAAATATAAGATTGATTGAGCAGTTAAAGAAAAAAAAGAAAAAATTTATCAATTTGAATCAATCTTTCCAACTGAAATTTATAACAAAACTAATAAACTGGTATACACTGATAAAAAAATATTTTTTTTTAATCTTTTGAATATGCATTTCACACATTAATTACATAATTAGCAAAAATATAATTCTCTCATCCATTTCAAACGACGTTGTAGGAGTTAAAATGCTAGTTATATCGTTATAAAAAAAAATGCTAGTTATATAAAAAAGTAAAAATAGATCAAGTTAGGTTAAATGACTTAAAAACTTTTTTATTTCTAGCAAGTTTATTATACATTGTAAGGATATTTGTAAATTAGAAGAAACGAAATGGTTTGGGATGAGTCTCAAGAGGAAGTCCAAGTTTCTAATACTCTCGCAAAGCAATTTTTTCTGGAACGGAAATCTGTGAGGGCAAACAATGAAAGACAATTCAGAGGCAACACCTCATTACCAATTCCAATGATATTTCATGTAAGAAACCACATGTGGGTTTTCTTAAATGCAACATTGACGCTGCCATATTCATTCACGGATCAATTAAGGAAACTTTGGAAATGGTTGCTGCATTCGTGATGAAACCGGGAACTTTGTTTTAGCAAAGACATGGACGCACCAAGGAGCTCCTTTCGTGCACGAAGCTGAAGCTATGTGGCTTTTGGAAGCTACAAACTGGATCAACCAGCTGGGATTTCACAACATCATTTTGGAGCTGGAATGCAAGCATGTTGTTGATTGTTATAATTCAGCCAGCTCGAACACCACTGAATTCGACCTTATTCTGAAGAAATGTAAAAGAATTCTCTCTAATATAAACAACCACATGATTTGTTTGACAAAGAGACAAGCGAATTATGTTACTCACACTCTTGCTAGAATGCCAGAACTATTTGATGAAAGAAATTATATAACCTTTTTGCATGAAAAAAAGGGATATTTTTAAATAGAGTTTTTTTGGATTCATTCTTAAGTTGAGTTTAATAAATATGTATTATCAATGTTAAAACTTTTATTTATAAACTATTCAATAATCATTATTAATATAATTATTATAAAAGTTAATAAATTTATTGGTAAATTTATGATTAAATTACACCGTAAAAGAATTTAAATTGTCAAAAGATATAAATTTGAATATGCATATGATATATTTATTGTCAATATTATCTTTCTAACTCTTTTAAATGTTGTGCATTTCATACACTATTCCGTAACAAACTACTTCTCTCAACCATCTTAAATTAATTTTTTATTTGATATGAATTGATTTATAAGATCATCTTAAAATCAACCACAAATCTAAACTAAAGGTGAGACAAGATAAAATCCTAATTAATTTTTTCTTGAAAAAGATAAGATAAGATGAAATTTTAATCTTATTTAAACTAAAGATAAGATTTTAATCCTAATTGAAGAAACAAATATTAATAAGATAAGATTCTTATCTTAAAAAAGAAAACAAATATAAATATAAGATAAAAATATATCTTAATTATATTAACTCAATCTTTTCATCTATACATAATTTTCTTAATTGCCTATTTTTTTTATCTATATTTTTTATCTCTATCTCTAAATTAAATTTTAATATTTTTTTTTAAATTATCAGTAGTTAAAAATAACTATATAACTCAAGTTAAATTGTTAATTTTAAATCTGAATTACAACTAAAAGTAATTAAAAGAAGAAAAAAGAAATTGATAAATTAACAACTATACAAAGTTAATTATAAAAGTTGGTTAAAACTTAAAAGAGGAGGGTAGTTTCACCAAAGTTGAAAATGTACAAAGATAAAATATTAGTTGTGATAAATTGAGATCGAAAACATATGTATCATTAAAGACTTATAAAAATTAGAACATGAATGACTAAAATATAACCAATTTTAGTTTCCATATGATTTTTAATACTACAAAGATTAATTTGTATGTTTGTGATGATAAAGAGTGACTAAAATATAACCAATTTTAGTTTCCATATGATTTTTAATACTACAAAGATTAATTTGTATGTTTGTGATGATAAAGAGAGATTGATACAATCAGATTTTGGTCAAGTCTTTTCTATTAGGTCAAGAAAATCTTGGTGGATTGTTATAAAAAAAATCTTGGTGGATTCACGTAATCCAAATTAATTATTTCAATAATCTATATACTTCAATTTAAAAAGAAAATAAATGTATTTAAAAAAACAAAAAGTTGTTAATTAGTTTCTATCCAGCTATAATCTAATTAACCACGTTCAAAACAAGAATAATGAACCCGCTAATTTGAGTTATCTCTTCAAGAATCCAACACCATGATGAGATTTGAGAGGGGAAATCAACAATACATGCAAGATAAAAATAAGAGGAGGGAACACATATAAAATAAGAGAGAAACACAGAACCCTATCAAAAATCAATTAGGGTCCCCATCATGAAAAGCTTCGAAGCAAAAGGAAAAGAAACAGAAGAACTCCACAAACGTTTCAAGAAGCTGGAGCAAGAGTGGCAAGGCTTTAAGGATTCCAAGCCAACAACAAGAACAACAAGAGCTTCACACAAACATTCCCTTCATTCTTCAAACGAAACCATTCATAAGCCACGCCAATATTCTCCAAGAGAACTCATGTTTAACCTTCAACAAGAAGAGTCTCCCTCACCCGAAGAAGAGGCATCGAGGACCAATGATAGGGCAGTGCAAGAGATCCTTCAAGAGCGTAGGCAGGCTATTGAGAGGGGAAAATTAAAGGGTCGGCGACTTTTTCAGTCAGAGGAGGAAGATGAGAATAGTAGTCATGAAGTGAGATCAATGTCCTTCAATGAGGATGGTGAATTTAGTGAAAGTGAACGGGCGCATGATTATTGCACCCACGAACTTTCTGATTCATCTTCCTCTTCCTCTTTGTCTTGTCTCGTTGGTGGCGACAATCATGATCAAGATAACGAGACTGTGGCACGTTTGGTGGCGATGATAATGGCGGAGGTGGGAGTTGCTAGTAATGGTAGGCGTGGCAATGGAGGAACGAGGTATGCTGTTTTCTTAGGTGGGGTTGTTGCTATTATCTTGCTTGGGATTGCAATGTTTATGCGTTTGGGGAAGAGTTTTGGTGGAGATGATTGCGACATGCATTTTGTTCCAACATGAAATAATGTATAAATTGTTTTAAGAAATATGATATAGTATTGGAGTGTGTAACTACTACAAACTATATATATGCATGCACAAATGTTGGTGCTTCCTTTCGGAATGTTAGTTAAGGGTTTGATTTTTCTAAAAATTTCAATGCGTGGACTTTTTTGTTCATATTTTTCATAGGAATCAAATACATGTCCAAAGGGTTACAACAACTCATTACTGTTCAACCAATTAAAATTTCAATGCGTGAACATTTTTTTTTGCATAAGAATCGTATACCAGATACAAAGGGCTGCAATAACTTGTCATTGAACTAGAATCTTTTATGTTTTTTTTAACGCATAACATATTGTGCTTCTATGACATAATTGTTGTAAGAAGACCATACTTTTGAGTATCTTCAAAAGCATTATGTTGACAAATGACAATCACATTATGATACAAATGCTTCAGATAGGCAAATAAACAAACAAGCTAGGTATATATTATGTCAATTATCCACGGCATTAAGGTCCTTTGGATGACACGATTAACTTCCATTAACAATTCCCTCATATTCTATTCCAATGTGGGAGGCACATTACATACTAGGTTGCCTATGAGTAGGTTTCCCAAGATTTGGTCGAAGCTTTCCGCTGACTTGTCGACTGGGTGTGTATGTGTCCCTTCGTAGGTTGTTACCACAATCTGTTCATCTCGGGAATGGCGTTGGATTTGTTTCTTGACATTGCAATCTTGATGAGAGCACCTGTAGTAACTTCTGAAATTAAGCAGCAAAAAGAAATTGAACTAATTATAACCAAGCAAAGATCGGTAAGAATATCTATAAAGAAAAAAAAATCAGTAAGAATTGCCCATCTGTGAATGACATTAATGAAATTGAATCTCTAATTCTCTATTAATGCTAACCTTAATTTATTATTAGGTTAAACAATATACTAGCTAGGACTATATGCTATAAAGGACAACCAATCCTATTTTTCCTTGTCCATCTGAGGCTGCAGATAGTAAACTTGCATGGAAATTTAGAAAATACTTATTCTACATTGATAGTACTAGCTACTAATAAGGGTATTCTGCAATAAAAGTGACACATTTTTTATTTTTCTAAATGAAAAGGTAGCATCCTATGTCTTTCTTTTGTGAGATCATGTTGATATTTTTTAAACTTAAAAGGGTGCAAGGGTAAAGGTAAATCTTTCATTATGTTCTGAATTTTTCACAGAAAGATGACTGTATTACTAGAGTATAGATATTACGTACCGTATGACAGGTTCATAATGGTAGCTTAATTATACTATAACCTTCAAATAATACTGTAACATTTTAAAGTATAAAATTGGCAGCGTGGCACTAACCTTGGAAACTTATTGTTTTTCACTATCTTTTTCCCATATTTTCTCCACTGGTACCCATCGTCCAGAACATCAACCGGACTCTTTGTTTGAAATACATATCTGTGCTGCTTAATTATAAACTCTTTGTCTCTTTTGTTCTGCGCTGATATGGCCTTCCTTTGAGTTCTTATAGCCTCATTCTCAACATGAACAGTAGAATTAATATAATCAACTTTAAAATCAGATGAAAAGGGAGTTGATGATGTAGATGAAGTAGGGAGCATCACTTGGTGTTTCTCCATATTGATTGAAAAGTAACTACACACCAGCTAGCACTAGCTAGAAAGCAATATGGCAAAAAAAAGTGATGTGTTGCATATATATTGGAAAAAGGTGATGGCGATATATGCATTTTAAGAAGGAAAAAAATGAGGGCCGCATGCAAGTCAAGATTAAATTTGACTACAGATACAGAGAAACTATACATCACATGTATATGGCTACATATAAGACCTGACACGCTTGGTAAATTCGCCGTATAGAAAAGGTAAGTTGTGTCCTAAATTGTAGGGAATCTAATTAAATTATATATATGCATGTGCTATTATCGGAGTTTTGTATATTATGCTAAAAGTTTCTGTAGGTGGAAATTTCAAACCTTTAGTTTTTCTGTGTTAAAGAAATTTAGAAGACAACATTATGAAAAACTTGGAGCATCTTTGCTTCTTTTGTCATTTTTTTTTTGGTGAATGAGAAATTTATTTAGAAGCTAGAAACCTTTAGCTAGGAAAACCAATACAAGCAATATTTTTTTCTTATGATGTGTTTTTGGCTGCTTTAGCATTGGTGTTATGTCATATATGTTTCATAACCAATATTTCCTTTTTTTTGTAATGAATTTTTGCTACTAATAATCTGCATGCACAAAAAGAGAAAGATGGATAGGGGATGTAACCATGTATGGATTACAATTTCTTAGTTATTTTTATTTTCGATTCAAATCATTAATTTCAAACTTATTTTAAAGATATCAACATATCATTGGTTTGAGTGAAAACTCAATAGGGTGTGAAAATATTGCATTATTGTATAAAAGTTATTTAGTTAATCAAATTATTTCTATTAAATTAGTTTGATTAATTGAACAAGTTCATCAAAATCAATTTTTTATTAAAAAAATAGTTCAAAAATCAATTTGGTTTTTAAAATTGGTTTAAAATTGATTCAAAACCAATTTAGCTCATAACCAATTTTTTAAAATCGGTTTGATTCCAAACCAATTTTCTAAAATAATTCAACTATTCAAATTTAAAATTAAACCGGTTAAAATGGCTTGGAACCGATTTGATTCGGGTTTAGTTTTTCACACTCTTAGTGCTACAAATTCATAGACAACCTAATTTCGGTTTCAACTCTCCCAACAAAGACGTGATAAAATTGGCATATGGGATGGCGTGTTATACGATGACCAACATGGGATACACGACAGGGAGACATATTTCGTGAATCATGGGTGCATGCATGTACTTAAAATAGGTCACATAATAAGATCGATAGCTGAAGACTGCAGCCACTAACTATAATTGTACACGAAATGTCCACCAGCATGTTATTGACTTATAATACACTAGCTATATGTTAAAGAGGAAAACTAGAGATTAGTGAAAATCTTCCATTAACTTTCTTAACGCACCATATATTGGGAAGAGATTAGATCAAAGTAACATATACAGGTAAAGGAATTGTAGTGCCTGAAACGGTTTTCTTTAGCATGCAGCTCTTATATGCCTCGACTACGATAAAGTAGAGAAGGTTGTTTTAAAAGGTTAAATTGCACCTTTAAATCTTACATTTTAATTTGTGCAATTTTAGTTTTCTATTTTTGATATAAGGCTACATTTTTCCCATTACACCTATGTGGCAAGTGACTTAATTCATTTTAACAATTGAGAAATAATGGAGATTAAAAGCAAATAATTATAATTATAGAGAACAAAATTACACACATAAATCAAAGTATAAAACTTAGGATCCGTTTGAAGTGGTTGTGATGAGTTTTTATTATTATAGAACAATAACACCAAAATTAATGATTCTTAAAGACTTTTGGTGTTATTATTTAATAGTAATAAAAACTTGCATTAAAGAATAAGATTACCAAAGTTAAACTCAAATTTTGATTAGAAAATAAAATTAAAAGAGTCAATGAAATTGCACCTAAATTTTGTATTAAATTAAAATATGAAGACTAAAAATGAATTGAATTCATTTTTAAATGTAAAAAATTAACTTTGACCATTATTGCTAGACTTCTGCCAGGGGGATTTAGATTCACATTCCTTAATGAAATTAAAAATAAATACATGCATGGGATCTGTTCTAGAACGAATGCATTAAGTTACTGTCCATTAGGTGACTCAAACTAAGGATAAACTAATCTTATCTCAGGTACTTAATCGAGGGTATGTACAATGCATGCAATTGTCCTAGAACAGCAAAAGAAAGTAAAGTTTTCAAATTAGACCAACAAACTGAAGGCTCAATAGCATAGAGGATATGACTAGGTTGAGATTCATTTTAGGTATGCATGCACTGACCTATATAACTGGGTCAACGTACACACACCTAGAGTCAACACTAACTCACAACACATTGTAAGGGATGAGGTTCAACATGACAATACTGTCACCTTAGGTTTGCTGTTTGCACTACAAACCAATTTGGCTGACATTTTTATCAAGGCCATAAGACACACGCCAATATATATAGTTTGAATATTTTGGGCCTAAAAGTTTATATCAATAATGCGTTGGTGTTGGACGTTCCATTTTCATGCTCTCGAACACCAATACGCGAAACTTTTTTTTTCCCCTAAAATATAATTTCCATTAAAAATGACCTGTTAAATTTTTTAACAAAGATTATTGATCGAAAAAGATGATGAAGACTTCTTACTAATAACACAAAAACTAAAAAAAAAAACTTTTATAAATTGTTAGGAACTTATTTTCAATCAATATAAAGTGGGAATTTTATTTTTATTAGCAATTCTCATTCTCATGCAGTGTTAGTTTACTTCATTTTGTACTATTGAAATAGATTAAAATAATGTTTTATAGATCAAATGTTAAAATTTTTTTTATAAATTTAAAATTAAGTAACCTCTAAATTTAAAATGAAATTTAAAAAACGGTTAAAAGTAGATATGCTGTAAAAATTAAATAGGTGAAAGAATATAAATCTTTGCCGTTCTCATGGTTCATTTCCCCTATTTTTAATAGCATTGCATGAGAATTTTGTTTTCAAGAATTTTATACTTAAAGTTAAAGATGTTAAAAGTAAATTTATTATTCAAAAGAAACATTATAAGTATTTGGTTTAAAATTTATCTGTTTTGGAAGTAACAACATACTATATTCAAATTTCTTAACATGATTATTGATTATAATTCGTCCATTTTGTCAACACATTATAAAGAGGTCGAAATGGGGCTCACTGCACGTGAAAAGCATAACACATCATGGAAAAGTTATTTTGATTGGAGATGGAAGTGGCATGCACTGTGGAACCCCATGGAATCTAGCTGTGACCTCCAGGGCCCATTTATGTATTGTCTTAAGAATGCACCCTCAACCCATTATTGAGTAGCGCAATGTCGGTGGCCCATACCTATTTTCATAAAGGTGTGGCTATATGCACCACTCATCCAATCGAAACAAAATAAGTATAAGAGTTAAATATATTTTTTGTTTCTTTCAAAATACAGAATTTTTTTTTTTAAGAATGTCTTATTTTAATCTTCTTTATTTTAAAGTATATTAGTAATGGTCCTCAGCTAACTTTGTTATGTAATGTGCTCATGTTTATTAATTATCACATGTGTAATTTATTTGAAGTGTTATCGTGGATGGATTAAGCCTTAATTTATCAACTTTCATGTTAAAAGAACCTTAAATTAGAACTTGGGGTGTTATGATCTCACAAAGAGGGAAACAAATATCCATTCTATTTGCGTTAGAAATGACTTCTTTCTTGCGTGGTTATAGAAGAACATAAAACACTTAAAAATCTGGTGTTACATCTTCAAAACTCATCAACTTCTCTACTTGATAATGCTTGAATCACTACAAAAGCGCTGATTTTCGACAAAAAATTAGCAACAAATTTTAGTCAGCAGTTATCGACGAAATATAAAAATTACTGACAGGTTTTTTCCAACAATTAAATTATCGACAGATTTTTGTTTATCGGAAATTCATTGGTAATTCCTATTTAACGACGGGTTTTGACTATCGGAAATCAGTGTTTTTCTTATAGTGAGCGGAGAAAGAAAACACACCGTGTCAAGTAAGCTAGAATTAAAGAAGAACAATATAATGTTCAAAGGATAAATTGAGTAATGTGCAAAATATTTTTAACTACTGAAAATTAATGTAAAAGGTTGTAAGTAGTTCATCTATACTGTTTAATATTTTATTAATAAATCTAATAGTTAAAAATTAATTGCATGTTCAACATAAACTACATAACTAAATGGTTCACCTTAGCCACTGTGGTCCAACTTACAGTACAAAAGAGAAAACTCTTGTTGGCAGAATATCCAGCCTAGAACTTATTATCATCACGAGTGTACATGCAGGACCCGTATGTAACAAGTTGATAGTAGACATTGTGAGACAATGTATTATTTTGTAATAACCATAGTCATTAACGAAAATTTTGGCTATTAAGTCGCATAAATAATTTTAAAATTTCACTCTTTAATAAGAGCATTTTTTGCTTTCAAAAACTATGAACATTTTTTTAAGAATCATTGTGTTTATCATTAAGTAGTATAATTTCTTCTATATTAAATATTTAATTTCATTGTTTATGTATAATTTTTGTTTAATTCAAAAAATAATTTTAAAATTTTTTAATACATGATATAAATATATAAACAATTATGATGATATAAAGTTATAATTCAATTGTTAGATTGATATTTTGATATAAAGTTATTGAAAAAAATCACATTCTTATGTAATGTTTTTAACCGTGTAATAGTTAGTAAGAATTATATCAGTCTAATTTGATCTTTTTCTTTTTGTTTTTGGATGAATTAAATTTTACAATAATTAGTATTATCTCGATTAGATATAATTTAATTTATTTCTAAATTTTGAATTTTGACATAATATATCAATAAAAATATTGTATTTTGATTTAAAAAATTATTTATATAATTTTTTCTTTAATTTTAAAATTATTTTTATTGTTCCTATTTTATATATTAGAATATTCACTACAAATAATAAAAATATCTTTATTTCCTTTTTTTATAAATTTATTTAAATTTAAAATATCTATGTAATGCATGAGTAATTTGGAAATTTTATATAATTTTTTATTTTATATTGCTAACTTATCCTTTAAACATTTTTAATATGATTTTCTTACATATCATTAATCAATTCCTATGTATGCCATTCATTCCCAATTCTCAAGTTAGAGATGGCAACAAGATAAGTTGAGACAAGATTAACTCTTTTTATTTTCGTCTCCGCAAAAGATGAGGCAAATAACATTAAATGATAATAATAAAAAAAAGTGGTCTCCTAAAAGACAATCATGACATCATTTTTATTAAAGAAGAAAAACATGGTCCGTATACCTCTCTTCATCTCTCCTTTGGTCTTTTTCTATAATGCTTCAATTTTTGTCCAAAAAACCCACGTTTGGCCCAAATATGAATACTTCAACACCTTTTTTTTTTCAAAGTTTTTTCATAACTTAACAATATGTAACTTAATCCATTATTGTTTTCTCCTTCATGAAAGCTAAAGACTCCATCATTTTATCTCTTACATGCCTTGTTGGTCCAATTGGAGAGTTGGTATTGTCTTCTATTCCTTGGTCAGAATTCATAATCTCATGAATTAATAAAAGGAATGTGTAAGTCCATGAATATTTATATTTTGTTTGTTCTTTTTGTCCTTGGTGATGTTAGAAATATAGTAAGATTATAGTGAAGTAATAGTTTTTTTTATATAACTTTAGATGAAATTCATAATTAATTCATCTCAAAACAATTGCCTTCAATTCAAAACCTTTACTTTTAAAAGAGTTTGTGATGAATTTGGTTAGGTCATTTCAAGCTTCATAGCTATATGTAGTAGGAGGTTTAGGGAGTCCTTCTAGTTTGAAGTTGGAAATATATATCCTTCACGAGCATATGACAACTTATTATTGGTTCTTATTTCCTAAGTTTTGTTTTCCCCCTCATTCTCTCTACTTTTCTCGTAGTTTTTTTAGCATGCTATTTATTTGCTAAAAAATGTATATAATCAGCCTGGGAAACTCAAGTAAAAAAGAAATATTTCATTTTTTTCTACTGTTTCCAAGCATTTTACAAGAGAAATAAAAGGTAAAAGATTAGGACTAATGAAGAGCAAAAGACACCAAAAACATGATTGCTAAGGGAAACAAAAAAAAAATTAAAGTATTTTCTTACTTTTAAATGATATTAGAGTTTATTTTCTATACACCGTTAGTATAAAAAGTTTTACAATATCAACCAATTAAAAATTTAATAAATAAGTTTTTAAAATCATTTATTATAAAAATCAACAAAATCATCTTACATAATAATTTATAATTAAATGATAATGTATATCTTCTCATTGCATAAACTATATATTTAGTCATAATTATGTATAGAGAAAATGTAATGTTATCTTACATATAATTTTTTTCACGTAAGAAAAAATGTTGTTATATCGTCATTCTTTTTTTGAAGGAATATTTTGTCATTCTTTAACAAAGTGTTTAAACAATCGTTTATATATTCTTGTGATGGGGAGGAAAAAGTTAAGGGTGTGTTTAGTTTTTTTTTTTTTTACATTTAACTTTCAGTTAATATATTTTCGGTAATGATTATATTGGTTTTAATTAAGAATTGTTTAGCAAATAGAAAAAAAAAGAAAAAAAATCGTTTATATTACATTTGTATTTTCTTAAAATAAAACATAGTTTATTTTGATAATATTATTTTTTTAAGAGATTGATAATATTAATTAAGTAGTACCAATTAGAAATATGAAGCAAAAACTAAACCAAACGTAAAATCAGAGTGAAAATGGAAAATCTTCTCCCCTCGCCCATGATTATTTATTCCCACAAACACCGCTACCTGTTTACTGGACTTTCGAAGTGCATTTCACTTTCTCTCGTTCTGCAAATGCATTTCGTTCACGCGTATAAGAAGAGTCTCTTTATGATGAAAACATAAGTGTGTGATTGGGGCGGTCTTTTATCAATTAAAGCTCCTTCATTCATACTCTTTTCCACAGAGATTTTCTACAATCAACCTTTATAATCTAATGTAATTATTTTTTAAGAGAAAAATAGTTATAGATAGAGTATCAAAATTTTTATATTATCATCCAATAACAACCCATCTTTTATAATAAAATTATTAATTTTTATAATAGTTACTTTAAAAATCATATCAACATAATGATCTAAAATTATTTTACACCATTTACTAATAATGAGAATTTTAAAAAATTAATTTTTTTAGTTGGTCATAAAACACTTTTTTACATCAAGTATCTTATATACCAAATGTGACATATTTGGTAATAATTTTATCTTTTAAGTATGTAATGAATAATTCAATAAAAAAAATATGCGATCAATGATTTAATTTTAGGCCCCGTACTTAAATATTAGACCTTGTCACTTGATCGAAAACATTTTTGGGATGAAAAAAATAAAGTATATGAATTTTATCTCCTAGCATCTAATCTTATCTATTTTCAATTAGTCCTACATAAGCTCTATAGATATACTTTGCAATATCAATCAAATGTAATTGAGAATTCCTTCATTAATTTACTCCATA